>NC_037672.1:161808989-161856502 GCF_003255815.1 Theropithecus gelada | reverse complement strand
CTTCGTCTCAAAAAAAAAAAAAAAAAAAAAAAATAAAAAAAATAAAAAAAAAAAAAAAAAAATTTCCGTAAATATTTCTTTTGATAAATTTAGTTTACTTTTTTTTTTTTGAGACGGAGTCTCACTCTGTTGCCCAGGCTGGAGTGCAGTGGCACAGTCTCAATTCACTGCAACCTCCACCTCCTTGGTTCCAGCAATTCTCCTGCCTCAGCCTCCTGAGCAGCTGGTATTACCAGTGCCCGCCACCATGCTTGGCTAATTTCTTTTGTATTTTTAGTAGATACGAGGTTTCACCATGTTGGCCAGGCTATTCTTGAACTTCTGACCTGAAGTGATTGCCTGCCTCGGCCTCCCAAAGTGCTGGGATTACATGCGTGAGCCATCTCTCCCGGCCTAGTTTACCTATCTGTTTTAAAGAGTAGTTCAAGGATAACCAGTTTGCGAAAGTACTACTGTCTACCCCTGCAGAGCCAAATAGGAAGGGAAAAAACTACTAAGCAGTTTAGGAATAACTGTTATCTGACTACTTCCAATACTAATACAATTTGCAAAAATCACTATTCTGCATTCCTTCCCCAGATTTTATATATATATATAAATATATATACAAGATATAAAACTATATATATATATAAAAAACTACATATATATATATAGTTTGTTTGTTTGTTTTTGAGATGGAGTTTTGCTGTAGTTGCCCAGGTTGGAGTGCAATGGTGGGATCTTGGCTCACCGCAACCTCTGCCTCCCAGGTTCAAGTGATTCTCCTGCCTCAGCCTCCTGAGTACCTGGGATTACAGGCATGTGCCACCACGCCCGGCTAATTTTTTTACTTTTAGTAGAGATGGGGTTTCTCCATGTTGGTCAGGCTGGTCTTGAACTTCTGACCTCAGGTGATCTGCCCACCTTGGCCTCCCAAAGTGCTGGGATTACAGGCATGAGTCAGCGTGCCCGGCCTCCGCAAATATATTTAAGTGGACTTGTGCTAATACAATTAGTAATGTGCCAAGAACAGGGCATTGTCTCAGGTTAGGAGTGAAGCTCAGATGATTGCTAGGTGCGGCCCAGATGACTGTTTCCCAAGTTCTCATATAGGTGGGCGGTAGCAAGACTCTTCCTACTCTCAAATGCCCACAACTGTTGATTAATGAAAGGCGATAACTTTTATCTCCATACCAATGATTTTTCCATCTCCCTTCTGGGAGTGCAAATAGATCAAATACTAAGTAGTCCTTCTTGAACACAGATTAAGACCTAATATTTTCAACATCAATATACTATTAGTAAATGCTGCTCTTCAAGTGGGATATTCCATGGGATATATTGATTGATAAATACAAATGCCAACATAACATTATGGACTGACAGCAACCAAGGGCTTAACAAGCAAATGTGCTTTCTGAATTATACAATTATAAGACAATGACTTACCAAAGATGCCACAGCTTTTTGGGCAGTTAAAGCAATATCCTAGATATTATTTGGAGGGAAAATACACTTCATTGGTAACAAACATTGTAATTTAAAACATGGCAACCATTTATCAAGTCCATGGTATGTGAGAACACCTTGAAGGCATATATTCTTCTACAATATCCACCACATTAGGAGGTAGAAACTATCGTTGCTCCATTTTACTGGAGGAACAGTGCAGTTGAACCACAGAAAGGTTAATAACTTGGCTGTCCTCAGAGGGATGAGTCAGAGTCAGAATTAGAACCTGGATTCCACACTGCTATCCACTGTACTAACCTGCGGTTCCCAACTATGTGGGTGGTTTACCATAGGAACATTATTCTCAGCACACTTCTGCTATGCTAGACATGCACAAACAATGAATAAACATTGGAAATATCAAAATTTTAAAATAAATGTGTCATGAGTTCAGATAAAATGGGGAATTCCTCAGGAGGTGGAAGGGTAAAGAAGAAAAAAATGGCTTAAAGATTGCTTAAGCAAGGTGAAAAAACGGCACATACAGCATGAACTCAATTTGGTAACAAAAACAAGAAACAAACCAACAAAAACTCTTTCTCTATGTATTTATATATATTCTTTTTTTTGTTGTTGTTTTGAGACAGAGTCACCTTACCTAGCCCTATACATTCTTAAATTGGAAGGAGACGTACTATTTTACTGTATTTATCAGTGGTTCTCTCTATGGAGTTGAATTCTGAGTGCTGTTTCTTCTTCGAGATTTTTGTGTTACCTGTAGACAGCATATATTGCTTTTGTGATTTAAAATAATTAGTGGAGACTGGGTGCAGTGGCTCATGCCTGCAATCCCAGCACTTCAGGAGGGAGGTGGGTGGATCACCTGAGGTCAGGAGTTCGAGACCAGCTTGACCAATATGGTGAAACCCCATTTCTACCAACAATACAAAAATTCGCTGGGTGTGGTGGCGGCACCTGTAATCCCAGCTACTCGGGAGCTGAGGCAGGAGGTTCACTTGAACCTGGGCGGCAGAGGTTGCAGTGAGCGGAGATCGTGCCACTGCACTCCAGCCTGGGTGACAGAGCAAGACTTTGTCTCAGGAAAAAAAAAAAAAATTAGTGTATCCTTGTTGAAACTTGGGATTTGTTATACTAAACTTTCTGTTTGTTTATTTCTAAAACACCCTTATTAGTTTTGAAATAATTTTAGATGATACAAATTATTTGAAACACAGACTAAAACTCTGTATAGCTGGGGCTTGTTGTGGGATAAGTGTGGCTGAGTGAGCAGCAGGAATATGCTTACAGAAAAGACTCTCTTCTAGAGAAAAGATTCTATGGAGTCCCAGAAGCAAAGTCTTAAATGATGGGAGGTATTTTGGATAGATTTCCCACTCAAAGTCAAATATGGCACAAATTCCTTCCGAGCTCTTTGTAGTCTGTCTTTTGCCTATCTGTCTGTTGTAACCTCCTACTCCTCCTCTTCCTTTGCTATGTTCCAGTCTTGTGAAACCCGCACATAGGGTATTTGCACCTGTTCTTCCCCCTCATGGAATTCTCTTCCCCAAATCTTCACATGGATAGATTTTCCTTCTGGTCTCAGCCACTCTTTCTTGTTACATTCTCACATATTATTGTTTTTTTCTTCTTCTTCTAATTTTGAGATGGAGTTTCACTCTTTTTGCCCAGGCTGGAGTGCAATGGTGTGATCTTGGCTCACTGCAACCTCTGTCTCCTGGGTTCAAGCAATTAATTCTCCTGCCTCAGCCTCCCAAGTAGCTGGGACTACAGGCATGTGCCACCACATCTGGCTGATTTTGTATTTTTAGTAGAGATGGGGTTTCTCCATGTTGGTCAGGCTGGTCTCGAACTCCCGACCTCTGGTGATCCTCCCGCCTCAGCCTCCCAAAGTGCTGGGATTACAGGTATGAGCCACCGTGCCCAGCTGATATTACTGTTTTCTTATCTTGGGAACATTTAATGCAGGCTACAATTCTTTATATGTGTTTGTTTAATGTTGGTGGTCTCTCTCCATTAGAACATAAACTCTGTGAAAGTGGAGATGTTGGCTGGGCGTGGTGACTCACGCCTCTAATCTCAGCACTTTGGGAGGCCTTGGTGGGCAGATCATCTAAGGTCAGGAGTTCAACCCTAGCCTGGCCAACATGGTGAAACCTCATCTCTACTAAAAGTACAAAAATTAGCCACATGTGGTGGCAGGCGCCTATAACCCCAGCTGCTTGGGAGACTGAGGCAGGAGAATTGCTTGAACCCGGGAGGCAGAGGTTGCAGTGAGCCAAGATAGCACCATTGCACTCCAGCCTGGGTGTTGCAGCAAGACTCTTTCTAAAACAAAACAAAACAAAACAAACAAAAACAAAACAAAAACAACAGTGGAGATGTTGTCTCTTGTGCTCGTCACTCTATCCATAGATTCTAGAATACTGCCTGATACATAGCAAGCAGTCAAGAAATACCTGATAAATAACTGAATGAATGTGAAGATAGTCTCTGCATGAGCTGAAGGACTTCAAAATGCATCTGGGTGTGAAGAAGTGTGTTTGAAGACTTAGCTATCACTCAGGAAACCCTCCTACTTTTGCTATAATATTGAATGATAATACTTTCCCTTTGCTCATAATTACTAACCTTGGTAAGTTCAAAAAGCCTAACTCTAAATAACAAAATATAAAGAAGTTATAGATGCATATGAAGGAACTAATGAACTTTTAGTAGTCATGAGGCAAAGAAATGTTGAAGGACAAAGAACAAATGGAAGATAATTTAACATTTCTGCAAAAACAGCTAATGTCTGGGAGTCTTTACCATACTAGAAAATGATATTTTCCGGAATAACTTCAATCTGACTTGTATATGCTTCTATATTTTGACTACCCGTGCTACAAACCATTTTTATGGCTCAACTACATTAAGTTCAGGGTGTTTATATTGTAATGTGGTTGGGAAGTTATTTTTCTTATTTTATAAAATAATCTAATTTGCACAGCCTCCAGACAAAGGTAAGAGTTAAATTCCAAGAGAACACTGTCACTGTCCACACAGAACAGAAAATGCAGCCCAGGGCTGACTGGTAGGGAGGACCTGCCTGGTGGGTTACAAAATATCACACAGAGGGAGCCATTCAAATGTCTTGTTTGCTCCCTTTGTGTCCAGAGAACCAGAAAACAACCACCAACTGGCAAAGTTCACCTCTGGATTAATCACTGGTAGGTTTAATTTATGCAAATATATAAGCATCAATCTATGTGCTTTACAAATTAGATTAATAGTATCTATTTTGGAGATTTTGTAAACTCTGGGAAATTAAAACACCTTGGTCTGAAGGCATCAATTATTACTTTGAGTTAAAAACTATATCCAGGTTTTCAAGATAATAAACTCACAGAGGGGTATTGAAAAGGCCAGCTCTTACACATTATTTTTATTTTCTTCAAAGTCTTAAACAGGAGGAAGGGTTTTAATTCAATTACAGTTGGCCCTTAGAATCCCTGGGTTTCACATCCCCAGTTCAACCAATGGAAATATATGGAAAAAAATTACAAAATAACAATAAAAGATACTAATAATACAATATAACAATAATTTACATAGACTTTACATTGTATTAGGTATTATAAGTAATCTGGAGATGATGTAAAGCATACAGGGGGGTGTGCACAGGTTATATACAAATACTACATCAATTTTTCTATATTGCCTAGGTTGGACTTGAACTCTTGGACTCAGCAATCCTCTCTCCTCAGCCTTCCAAACATCTGGAACTAAGGGCCTGGCCCACCATGCCCAGCTTACTACCTCATTTTATATAAGAAACTTGAGGATCCACAGATTTTGATATCTGTGGGGGTACTGGAACCAATTCCCCATGGATACCAAGGGACCACTGTATTATTTTGTCATGTTGGCAAAACTGCCTGTATTATCTTCCACGAAAGTTGCCTGAACCAAAAGAATTGTCAAATATGTGATGTATGACAGTTACTTACCTTAATAGTTTGGCATTACCACCCCCAACCAAGATCACTTGAGTCTTTTTTTAGATCTGGAAATTTTAAACAGTAGAGCCTTCCTTTTCTCTTTCCTTTCCTCCCTCCCTCCTTTCCCTCCTTTCCTTCCTTCCTTCCTTCCCTCCTTCCCTCCTTCCCTCCTTCCCTCTTTCCCTCCTTCCCTCCTTCCCTCCTTCCCTCCTTCCCTCCTTCCCTCCTTCCTTCCTTCCCTCCTTCCTTCCTTCCTTCCTTCCTTCCTTCCTTCCTTCCTTCCTTCCTTCCTTCCTTCCATTTTTTCAAGATAGGATCTCACTCTGTTGCCCAGGCTGGAGTGCAGTGGTGTTATCTTGGCTCACTGCAACCTCTGTCTCCCAGGCTCAAGTGATGCTCCCACCTGAGCCTCCCAAGTAGCTCGGTAGCTGGAACTACTGGTGTGCACTATAATGCCCAAATAATTTTTGTATTTTTTTTTTTTTTTTTTTTGTAGAGATGGGGTTTCATTAAGTTTCCCAGGCTGGTCCTGAACTCCTGGGCTCAAGTGATTCACCCGCCTCGGCTTCCGAAAGTGCTGGGATTACAGATGTGAGCCACCACAGCCAGCCAACCATAGATCTTTCTGCACCCATTCCAAATTTGAGTCTCGTGTAGAAGAAGTATGAGGAAGAAGAAAAAGTGACTCATAATCCCACCACTTAAAGACAGCTACCGTAAATTTTTTTGTTTTGTTTTGAGACAAAGTTTCGCTCTTGTTGCCCAGGCTGGAGTGCAATGGCTCGAACTCTGCTCACTGAAACCTCCGCCTCCCGAGTTCAAGCCATTCTCTTATCTCAGCCTCCCGAGTAGCTGGGATTACAGGTGCCCACCACCACACTTGGCTAATTTTTGTATTTTTAGTAGAGACAGGATTTCATCATGTTGGTCAGGCTGGTCTCAAACTCCTGACCTCAGGTGATCTGCCTGCGTTGGCCTCCCAAAGTGCTGGGATTACAGGCATGAGCCACTGCGCCCAACCATAAATATCTATTGACTATCCCTTCTCTTCTTTAAAAATATTTTCTCCTATTCTTCTCATTCTAATGTTGCCGTTTATCTTCTAATAAAAATACCTCTCTACACACTTTATGACTGATGTGTTAATCTATCATTTTATACATTAGAATGGTGTCAGGCATGAGAATGTAGACATAAGACTCCATCTCAGCAGGGGGTGGGGAAGACTGAAAAATAAAGTGAAAGTAAGAAAATAACAACTAAATACAAGTGGAAAAAAGAATTAGGGACGTACCACTAATAAAAATATTTTTAAAAATTGTGCCTAGTTTCTGGATGCTTCTCTTTTTTAAAATCATCAGTCAGAATTAATTTATAAAGTAAATATTCTTCTATGAAATTGTATACTCCAAATTAGGGCAACATGTCATATTCCTCTCTAGAGAGAGATACAAAAACTTGGGAAAGGTAAAAATATTCCCCCTAATTAATGGACTTGCTTTGGGAAGTAATCCACATTTTGTGCACACTATATGGTAAAGGAATTAGGAAAGGACATTTAATGGTTTCCAGCTAATCAAAAGTGGCACTTAGATTTATTATAGAGGAAGGGTGTTCAACTTCTTACCAACTTTCACTTGTGGATAAAAATAGAAGCTGCAGCCGGTTGCAGTTGCTCATGCCTGTAATTCCAGCACTTTGGGAGACCGAGGAGGGTGGATCACCTGAAGTCAGGAGTTTGAGACCAGCCTGGCCAACATGGTGAAACCCCATGTCTACTAAAAATACAAAAATTAGCCGGGTTTGGTGTGCACCTGTAATCCCAGCTACTCAGGAGGCTGAGACAAGAGATTGCTCGAACCCGGGAGGCGGAGGTTGCAGTGAGCCAAGATCGAGCCACTGCACTCCAGCCTGGGTGACAGAGCGAGACTCCGTCTCAAAAAAAAAAAAAAAAAAAAAATATATATATATATATATATATATGTATATGTATACATATATGTGTGTGTGTAAGTTGTGAATGAAACCGTACATCATGGAACATGAGTCTATGAGATTTGCCTTACTTAGCTCCACATCTTGTTTGATTGCAAAGCTATTTCTAGTTTTCTTTGTCCTATCATATCCTAAGATAAATGTAAGTGGCTTTTGGTGTTGTTGGTGTTAGTTTCATCCCTTATCAAAGAAAAATTTTGACCCTCATCTTTTATCAGAATATGTTGACTACCCAGTGAGAATGGACAAGTCAAGAGGGCTCAGGCAGTGTGTGTGTGCATGGATGTGTGTATGAATTTGTGTGTACAAGTATGTTTGTGTGAGTGTGCATGTGATTGTGTGTGAGTTTTGTGTGTGTGTGTGTGCTGTGAATGGGTATGGGAGGGGACAAATTAAGATTTCACAGAATTGTAGGCCTCTTTCTTTGACCATCACACTCCTCAGCCATTTCCCTATATGGAATTCACATATGAAATATTGAGTTAATTTGTAATTTAGAGAATTTTTAAATTATAAGGTACTTATTTTTTAGGACTAAGATAGATTTCTAGAGATGTAAGAAAAAGAAGAAACAATATCATTATTGTAAAAGAAGAACCAATATCTGTATGTTAAGGGACAAGGAAATGACAATGAAATGAAATGGTTCCACCATCACCTCTTGAATTACTATGGGGAAGGAGACATAGTCAAGACCTTTATTGGAGAAGGGAAGTTTATTCCCCACTGTCATTCACCCCACAGAATGTTAAAATTACATATCAGGCAAAGATCTGTTTTTAAAGGTGTTTTCATATTGAAGTCCTTATGACTTTTTCAGTGTTTTCGTGGCTGTACTGAAACTTATAGATTTGTAATTTCTTTTTTTTTTCTTTTCTTTCCTTTTTTTTTTTTTTTTTTTGAGACAGAGTCTCACTCAATCTCCCAGGCTGGAGTACAGTGGTGTGATTTCAGCTCACCGCAATCTCCGCCTCCCTGGTTCAAGCAATTCTCCTGCCTCAGGTTACTGAGTAGCTGGGATTACAGGTGCACACTACCACACCCAGCTAATTTTTGTATTTTTAGTAGAGACAGGGTTTTGCCATGTTGGCCAGGCTGATCTCAAACTCCTGACCTTAAGCAATCCACCTGCCTCGGCCTCCCAAAGTGCTGAGATTACAGGCATGAGCCACCATGCCTGGGCTAATTTCTCTTTTAAAAGGCTCTTCAAATGAAATTAAGTAAAGCATTTGAAATAGACTTAGCTATTGTCAGAGTAGCCAACAAACATACTGACTTTAAAAATAATTCAACAAATAACTTTACACATCTCTTAATTATTAAAATGCTTATTAAGGCCACCAACACTCTTTTGGCATCAGATGCTTTCAAGAAGCTCAACCCTTCTAAAAGCATTATCATTTCATGACTTAGAATAATCCACACAAATTTAGCCATCGATTTGTGATTTTATTTCCTAAAGTTTTCCATTTGATCAAATGGGCTTTAACAATCAATCTAGAAGTAGCTAATTACACAATGGTAGTGGTCAAACTAAAGATTAGACAGAAAACCACTTTTACTTTTGCAGACAATAAGGCCTTCTCTTTCTTTCTCTGCCATGGAATCAAATTATTCTTGCCAAGGAAGATTCTTACGCCCCATAAGTATCCTTTAAACAGTAGCACTTTTCAGCTTTGGAATGTTGCTAATAATATAAGCCGATTTTCTCCCAAGAGGACGAAGCCCATACCTCTTTATTCCTTCTATGTACATTACATATTTTAACTCCTGCCCCTAAATCAAAAAGAATTAAAACATTGCGATTTGCAGTGACATGACAGATATTTATTTTACCATGGATATCAGGTCACAGGAGAGCAGTAAAGACTCTCCATCCTCTCCAAACTATCTGTGGTAGCCGGTCCCAGGCGGGCACCCCATTTACCCAACTGCGCAGCATGCATGCAGTACAGAAAATGCTTTATTGATGTTATTTACAGTGACATTTTGAATGTATCACAGGAAACATCATCTGCATGTTTCACATGGGAATGGAATTTGCCTTTTTGAAGGAACTTGGGCGACATCGCCTCATGCATTTCTTTCCGTTTTGATTTCCCTCTTTCTTTTCATTTATATCAATTTTTAGGCATCTCATTGTATTTCAATAAAGACAGTATAATGCAGTAGTTAAGAGTCCTATATTCTGGAATCAGAAAGATCTGGGTGCAAATTTTAGTTCTTTACATGTTGACTGTGTCCTTTAATTTCTTCTCTGCAAATGGGAATAAAGCCTGATTGGAGAAGGGTGAGGAATGAGTGAGAATGCATGTAAAGCACTCAGTGCTGGGCCTGTGAGCTAAACGCTTGCATTGATTATCAATGGCAACCCTGCTGCACTTAGAATTACATTCAGGTTGAGACAACAATAGCTGGTGAATGACATACTCAGTAAAGTGTGATCATGCAGCATATCCAGTTTCTTTATTTTTAATAACATGGCTCCTTAGTCTAATTTCCTGCTGCCTGCTTCACCTGTCCTTGTGTAGGGTGTGTGGGGAAGAACGTTAGATTTGACTGCAAGAAAAGGGAACAAAACAGTGGAATTTTTATTTGGTGGCAGAAGTTAGAGAGGCATGACATCACACGTTGAATTGGGTACCTTTAAACTTTTCATGATTTCTGGGGTCCTTAACAGTCTTAGTACTTTGACTGTACATTTTAATGATTACCTTTGAAAGCTCTGACTTCAGTCCTCTACCAGAAATGCAGTGTGTTGGAGCATAGTGAAATCTCTCTGAAACTCTGTAGTGTGACTTCTGTTTCCTCTATCTTCTGTTCTCACAAACACTCAGGTTCTCTTGTTGCTTCCTAAAGTGACGGATTTTAATGTCTACCTTCACCATTTAGCAGGGATTTGACTTTGCAACAGCAAGCAGCATCTTAGCTCCTACATTTATTTTTTTACTTACAATTTTTTTTAAGTTAAACAAATTTACTTTTTGGAAACAGGGTCTCACTCTACCACCCAGGCTAGATTGGAATGACACCATCATAGCTTACTCTTGCCTTGAGCTTTTGGGCTCAAGTGATCCTTCCACTTCAGCCTCTTGAGTAGATAGGACTACAGGTGCATGCCACCACATCCATCTAAGTTTTAATTTTTTTGTACAGATGGAATCTTGCTATGTTGCCCAGGTTTGTCTATGAACTCCTGGCCTCTAGCAATCTACCTGCCTCAGCCTCCCAAAAGGCTGGGATTACAGACGTGAGCCACTGCACCCAGCCTATGTTTTTGATGAATCAATAAGATGTGGAGACGTCTTAAATGCAAGGAAAGAGTGTGGTTGAACGTAAGAGAATACACTCACCTACTTCTCCTGTTGTATTTTAACAAGCCTGGCTGGCTGGATTAGACTGTCATGAATGCCTCATTGAATGCAAGGCAATTGTGGACTCCCGCCTCTCTCTCTGCTGTTACAACCAAACCTCTGGGTTCTAACAACTTGCTGATGATATACATTCCAGGGCACAAAAACCCACACTTTTTATAATGGGTTTCAGGCCCATTACTGGTAATAATTTTAAATTGTTTGAATTCATGGCCCAAGAGAGAACTTTCTGCTTTTCATTAAATGTTGCTGAACAGGTGCTGAGCTCTGCAGTCTTTAATGTCTTCCAGTCTCTGCTAAGTCACACTTAAAAATAAAATATTTGAGCTTCTCTCAAATTTCAATAGTCACTCTAGTGAAAGAGTTCAGATGAGTACACATTTTGCAACCTCTATTTTGCATCATTTGGTTTGGATTTGAAGGACAAAATGATCTTCTGATGGAATAGTGAGTGGAGATAAAAGGTTGGAAAAAATTACAAATTTGTCTGTATTACATATTTGGTTGCACAAAAGTTCTGGGAACACAATCTTTTCTTTTCTTTTTAACCACACCAAGATGTATTGAAAGGAAAGCTGCTCTCCTGGGAAATGTTTGAAGTAGATAAATTTGTGCCTAGGAGATGGGAGGTAATTACAAGACAAATGACTTGCGTATCCGGTAGATTCACGGAGGGTTAAACTAAATATTTCAAGCTGTTATTTGGTCTGTTTACTCATGTTTATATGAGGCTAACAACTTCCACTGCAGCCTTTCAGGCAGTTGTTCCCAGGTGTCTCCTGTTTAGCTGTTGGGTTCATTTGAATTACTTTATGAGGAATATTTAGAATAGAGAAAGACGGGATGATCAAGGGTGACGAGAGCTTCTCACCTAGGGAGAATTCCCTGGTTCTACTGATCTTCACTGCAGCTGTGGCGTGAAGTGGGGAGAATAAGAGTGCCAGCGGCAAAGTAAATTTCTTTTTTTAATGATCTGTATAGATTGTTACAGCCTTGCTAAAAAATTTAAATGACGAATTGAGTCACTGAAAGCCATCTTCTTTGATTTTGGATACTAACAGACTGATTTATTTTAACATTTTTATTGGTACATATTTGTTCATATTTGTGGGGTACATGTAATATTTTATTACATACATAGAATGTGTAAAGATCGAGTCAGGGCACTGAGCATATCCATCACCATGAGCATGTATCGTTTCTATGTGTTGAGAACATTGCAAGTCCTTACTTCTAGCCATTTTTAAATGTACAATACATTGTTGTTAACTACAGTCACCCTACTCTACTATCAAATATTAGTATGTATTCCTTCTGTGTAACTGTATGTTTTTACCCATCTAAATGCTTTAGGTGGGTGCAAAGTTTTTAGTGAGACAATTAAAAACTTCTCTACATTCGGTGTAGATGATATTTGGGCAGGTGATGACTTTGTAGTTATGTATGAGAATGTCTTGATTCTTAGGAGATGCATGTTGAGTGGCATGATGTCTAAAACATATTTTGAAAAGTTCCAGCCAAAAACACGGAGATAAAGGAAATAGGATAAATTGTTAAAATGTTGTTAAATCTAATTGTTTGGTAAGTGTGTGTTCCATGTACTTTTCTTTTAAACTTTTCTGTATTTGCAATTTTTTCTTTTTCTTTTTTTTTTTTGAGGCGGAGTTTAGCTCTTGTTGCCCAGGCTGGAGTGCAATGGCATGATATCAGCTCACCACAACCTCTGCCTCCTGGGTTCAAGTGACTCTCCTGCCTCAGCCTCCCAAGTAGCTGGGATTACAGGCATGCACCACCATGCCCAGCTAATTCTTGTATTTTTAGTAGAGACAGGATTTCTTCATGTTGGTCAGGCTGGTCTCAAACCCCCGACCTCAGGTGATCCGCCCACCTCAGCCTCCCAAAGTGGTGTAATTGCAGGCGTGAGCCACCGCTCCTGGCTATAAACTTTTATAATAAAAAGTTGAAAATAGGCCAGGTGTGGTGGCTCATGCCTGTAATACCAGCACTTTGGGAGGCTGAAGCAGGTGGATCGCTTGAGGCCAGGTGTTTTTTTTTTTGTTGTTGCTCGTTTGTTGTGTTTTGTGTTTTTTTTTTGTTTGTTTGTTTTGAGACAGAGTCTAGCTCTGTCACCAGGCTGGAGTGCAGTGGCAAGATCCCAGCTCACTGCAACCTCCGCCTCCCTAGTTCAAGAGATTCTCCTACCTTAGCCTCCTGAGTAGCTGGGATCACAGGCATGTGCCACCATGCCCAGCTAATTTTTGTATTTTTAGTAGAGACAGGGTTTCACCATGTTGGCCGGGATGGTCTCAATCTCTTGACCTCGTGATCCTCCCACCTCGGCCTCCCAAAGTGCTGGGATTACAGGCGTGAGTCACCACGCCCAGCTGAGGCCAGGAGTTTGAGACCAGCCTGGGCAACATGGCGAAACCCCATCTCTACTAAAAATACAAAAAATAGCTCGATGTGATAGCACACATCTGTAATCCTAGCTACTCAGGAGGCTGAGGCAGGAGGATTGTTTGAGCCCAGGAGGTGGAGGTTGCAGTGACCCATAATTTTACCACTGCACTCCAACCTGGCTGACAAAACAAGACCCTGTCTCAAAAATAAATAAATAAATAAACTTAAGGTTATAGACACACGCTCAAGTCTTTTTCTCCCCCCACCCCCCGCCAAAAAAAAGCAAGACTGAAACCAAACAAACAGAAAAACCCTAGCAAAAATCTTCTCTGGATTCTGTTTCCTTCTTCAACAAGTCATTTACCTTTTCTTTTTAAAATAATTAAGTCAACTCTTACCAACTTTAAGTCCTTCTCTCCTGTTTGCTCTTCAATCTCCTGCAATATCATTGCTGTTTGAAATCAACCTGGGAAAGCTCTCTTATTAACACATCAAATAGCCTTTTCTGACTTTTCCACTTATATCCCTTTTTTAACTCAGTTAACTGACGTAGTCAAGTAAGACATCCTTGGGCTTTTTCCTTCCGTAGCATCTCTCATTTTTTTCTGATTCCATTTATTACCCTTCTATTTCAGTTTCCTTTGTTGCTCTGTATGGTGAGTTGATAATGGCCCTCAGATAAATTCACATCCTAATCCCCAGAACCTGTGAATGTTACTTTCCATGGCAAAAGAAACTTTGCAGATGTGATTAAATTAACACTTTTCAGAGGGGGAGATTATTTTGGATTAACTAGTAGAGAAGTTGCAATCACAGTGGCCTTTATAAGGGGACTGCAGCAGTCATCAGAGTTGGAGTAGGAGAGGGTAATATGACAGCATAGGCAGAAAGTGGAGTAGGTGGTTTGAAGTTGAAGGCGGGGCCACAAACTGAGGAATACAGGTGTAGCCACTAGAAACTGGAAAGGGCAAAGACATGACTGTCTCTTCAGAACCTCCAGAAGGAACAGGCTTTTTCCATACCTTGACTTTAGCCCGTAATGCTCATTTTGGACTTCTGACCTACAGAACAGTAAGAGAATACATATTTATTTATTTATTATTTATTTATTTTTTCTTTCTTTTTTTTTGAGATGGAGTCTTGCTCTATCGCCCAGGCTGGAGTGCAGTGGTACAGTCTTGGCTCACTGCAACCTCTGCCTCCCAGGTTCAAGTGATTCTCCTGCCTCAGCATCCTGAGTAGCTGGGATTACAGGCGTGCACCACCATGCCTGGCTAATTTTTGTAGTTTCAGTAGAGATGGGATTTCACCATGTTGGCCAGGTTGGTCTCAAACTCCTGACCTCAGATGATCCACCCGTTTTGGCCTCCCAAAATGCTGGGATTACAGGCATGCGCCACCGTGCCCAGCTGATACTTGTTATTTTTAGCCCCTTAATTTGTGTAATTTGTAATAGCAGTAGTAGGAAACTAACATACTGTACCTTTATCAGTTCTATCCTAAACCCTTGTTTTACCCCAAAGCTCCACATGGGACCCTCTTTTCTCCTTTCTCTACATTTTCTCGCTTGGAGATTTCACCTTCTCTCAAGGTTTCAACTATGACCAGTGATTCCCAGGGCTATCTTTTTTTTTTTTTTTTTTGAGAGGGAGTCTCGCTCTGTCGCCCAGGCTGGAGTGCAGTGGCCGGATCTCGGCTCACTGTAAGCTCCGCCTCCCGTGTTTACGCCATTCTCCTGCTTCAGCCTCCCGAGTAGCTGGGACTACAGGCGCCCGCCACCTCGCCCGGCTAGTTTTTTGTATTTTTTAGTAGAGACGGGGTTTCACCGTGTTAGCCAGGATAGTCTTGATCTCCTGACCTCGTGATCCACCCGCCTCGGCCTCCCAAAGTGCTGGGATTACAGGCTTGAGCCACCGCGCCCGGCCTGCAGGGCTATCTTTCACAGTCTACAGACTCACAAGTTCAACTCTCCACATTACATTCTTCTTTGGTGTCTTGCAAGCAACTCAAACTCATTATCCTATAGGCTATGCAAAGGAGGAGTCACCAGGAAGCTGATGAAGCTTAAGGTCTCTTCACTTGCACAGGTCTCTTTTAAGATTCTGGGAGGGTCCTAGGAATTTGCATTTGTAATTTTAAAATTATTTTTCTTTTCTTTTTTTCTTTTTTGAGACGGAGTCCCACTCTGCCGCCCAGGCTGGAGTGCAGTTGCGCAATCTTGGCTCACTGCAACCTCCGCCTCCTGGGTTCAAGTGATTCTCTTGCCTTAGCCTCCCAAATAGCTGGGATTACAGGCATACACTACCATGCCCAGCTAATTGTTTTGTATTTTTGGTAGAGATGGGATTTTGCCATGTTGCCAGGCTGGTCTTGAACTCTTGACCTCAGGTGATCCACCTTCCTTGGCTTCCCAAAGTGTTGGAATTACAGGCATGAGCCATTGGACCTGGCCTTAAAATTATTTTTCATAGTAAAATTGCCCATGGTCACAAAGGCAGTAAGGTGCATTTTACTCCGTGATCCCAGAGACAAAACTAGCATTTGGGTATCCTGAAGTTTGTACCTGACATGCAGTAGGTTGTCAATAAATCCTAGTAATGTTATCTTCAGGTGCTGCATTTTGGTTAATAGCATTACAATCTTGCTTTACAAAAGCTAGTGACCTCACAGTAATCCTTGATGCTTCCCATATCCATTTCCTACATCCAAGCCAGAAAGTCCTATTGACTTTACCTTTCTCAATTTCCTTAATTTTGGTGTCACCATATCTTGTCACTTCAATCTTTGATTTTATCCAGGTTTTCATCATTTCTTGATGTACTCTAATAGTCATCTCTTTTGTTTCTGTGCTCCTCTACTTCATCCAGTGTAATCTGTTTGCTGCTGACAAATAGATCTTCCTAAAGCCAAAATGTATTCAGACCTCAACAGCTTAGTGCTTTGCAGTGTGGAATCTATTGTCCAATATAATTGACAATTAAGTCTTTAGAGATTAGCGAACTAAAAATCATGATAGTCATTGATTATTAGTGCTTCTATTCCAGGCATTATGTTTTGCCTAGAATGTACTTTCTCAATTTAAATTTTATTCCTTCAGATAGACTTCTCCTGATGCCAGCAACCAAAACAGGCAGCCCCAATTATTGTCATATCATCTGTGTTATACGCATCATTGCTTATATCTCAATCTCTGCTTATCCTGGTTATGGTTTGTTAGTTTACTTGTTTATAATCTGCATCCCAACCGGAATGTAGCTCTGTGAAGAGAAGGACCTTTTTTTTTCCTTTTTCCAACTCTTATTCACTGATGTATCTCCAGGGCTTAGCACTGCACCTGGTAAAAAAGCAGAAGCTCACTGACTATTTGTTGAGTAAAAGCGCTAGGCTGGGATATTAAAAACTAACAAACAAACCAATCCATAACACTATTATTATTACATTTATTTAACAAAAGAAGTGATATTATAATACCAAAAATAGGAAGATGATGATTGTACGGTAAAGAACATTAAAAAGGCCAGGCGCGGTGGCTCAAGCCTGTAATCCCAGCACTTTGGGAGGCCAAGACGGGTGGATCACGAGGTCAGGAGATCGAGACCATCCTGGCTAACACGGTGAAACCCCGTCTCTACTAAAAAACACAAAAAACTAGCCGGGCGAGGTGGCGGGCGCCTGTAATCCCAGCTACTGGGAGGCTGAGGCAGGAGAATGGTGTAAACCCGGGAGGCGGAGCTTGCAGTGAGCTGAGACCTGGCCACTGCACTCCAGCCTGGGCGACAGAGTGAGACTCTGTCTCAAAAAAAAAAAAAAAAAAAAGAACATATAAAAAAATAGAGTCAAATTAACTTTATTAAAAAATTCTGGTCAGGCACAGTGGCTCATGCCTGTGATCCCAGCACTTCAGGAGGCAAAAGCGAGCAGATCATTGGAGCTCAGGAGTTTGAGATCATCCTGGACAACACAGTGAGACCCCATCTCTACTCAAAACACAAAAAAATAGCCAGGCATGTTGGTGCATGCCTGTGGTCCCATTTACTTGGGAGGCTGAGGCAAGAGGATTGCTTGAGCCTGGTGGGTGGAGGTTGCAGTGAGCCGAGATTGCATTCTATCCTGGGTGCTGGGTGGCAGAGCAAGATCCTGTCTCCAAAAAATAAATAAATAATAAATAAAAATAAATAAATAAGACAAAATAAAATTTCCACATTGTTGTTATTTTTGAGCTTCACCTTTGATGAAAACACTTCCTCATATCTAGCCTCATGGCTGTCATCAAGAAGAACATTTGAAAGTCCAGGACCAACAGAACCCTTGCTCTTTCCTGAAAGTGTCACATGCTAAAATAATTCTAGTAAGTGGCTGGTACAGAGCACACAGTAGGCCCATAATACGTGTTCACCGTTGCATTTATTTTACACATTTCTTTGCACTTGAGCACAAGCTTTGCCTCCCCACTTCTCTCCTCCAGCCTGCCTCAAAGTTTGATTTTCAGCTCAAATATCAGCCTCTACTAGGCTTTCCTGTGTATCCTTGGGTAATATGAGTCTACGACATGTTATTAATGCCCTTGGGTTTTTGTTTTTTTCAGAGACAGGGTCTAGCTCTGTTACCTTGTTGCCTAGGCTAGAGAGCAGTGGTGTGATCATAGTTCATTGCAGCCTTGAGCTCCTAGGCTCAACCGACTCTTTTGCCTCAGCCTCCTGATCAGGTAGGACTACAGGTGTGTGCCGCCTCACCCCCTACTTTTTTATTTTTATTTTTTTGTAGGGACAAGTCTTGCTGTGTTGCCAAGGCTGGTCTCCAACTCCTGGCCTCAAGCAATCCTCCTGCCTTGACCTTACAAAGTGCTGGGATTACAGGTGTGAGCCACTGTGCCTCACAATACTCTTGTTTTTTACACTTACTGTGGTTGAATTATTATTTGTATTTTAAAAATTTATTTCCCTAAATTGGGTGCTCCATTATAGAAGGCAGGTGTTTTAGTATTAGGAGTTCTGTCAATACTTCAGGAGTGGACACCCTGAGCCACAGATTTAATCTGACTTTGTTTAGTCAGGAGATTTGACTAGTCTGAATTAGGGAATATGTAATAACAACAGCTATATGCCAGTTCTACTGTAAACAGTACATGCCAATTCTGTTTTTTTTTTTTTTTTTGAGATGCTGTCTTGCTCTGTCATCCAGGCTGGAGTGCAGTGGCATGATCTTGGCTCACTGCAACCTCCACCTCCTGGGTTCAAGTGATTCTCCTGCCTCAGCCTCCCATGTAGCTGGGATTACAGGTGCCTGCCACCACGCCTGGCTAATTTTTGTATTTTTAGTAAAGACAGGGTTTTACCATATTGGCCAGGCTGGTCTCGTACTCCTGACCTCATGATCTGCCCGCTTCGGCCTCCCAAAGTGCTGGGATTACAGGTGTGAGTCACCACGCCTGACCAGTATATGCCAATTCTACTGTAAACATTTTATATACTTAATCTCATATAACACTCCATTCTGTAAGACTAGTCACTGTTTTACCCACATATTAGAGTTGAAGATAAAAATGACTCAAAGTTTAAATTTAATTTGAATGAAGTCAAATCAGTGGCAAAGATGAGTTTAGAAACCAGATCTTTCTGACTCTTGCTTAGATACTGTGATATAGTATTGTGTAGACCTGCGCTATCTTAGCCAGACAACAGCCACTAGCCACATGTGCCTGTTCAGCACTTGAAATGTGGCTACTTCCAACTGAGACAGGCCATAAATATAAAACACATGCTCAATTTTGAAGATTGCATATTTTAAAAAGAATGTAAAATATCTCTTATTTATTAATAGACAATTTTTCAATTTGATTACACGTTGAAATGATAATGCTTAGAATATATTACATTAATAAAATGTATTATTAAAACTAATTTTACCTTGTTTTTAACTTTTTTAATGCAGATACTAGACAATTTTAAATTACACACGTGGCTTGCATTATATTTCTATTGGGCAGCAGTGGCGTAGATTGCTGCCTTTTAAACTGTGGGTTGGAACCCACTAGGAAATCTAAAATCAATATAGTCACAGGTTTAACAAATTTTAAAACCGGATAGATTAGAACAGAACAGAATGGACTAGAATAGAAAACTGAGAGTATCACATGTAGTAAGGTAAGTACTATTTGGTGAAACTCGTTTCAGTGGTTGGGCATGGTGGCTCCTACCTGTGATCTCAATACTTACGGAGGCAGAGGCAGGAAGATAGCTTGAGCCCAGGGTTTTGAGACCTGTCTGGGCAACATAGCAAGACCCCATCTCCACCAATTAAAAAAACCCAAAATTTATTTTAATTATAGACATGTATTTGTAATAGCCACAATGTGAAATGTATTTCTAACCTTCTCTCCTTTCATAAAACACTATGTGAAATGTATTTCTTACTGTGAATCTCTGCCATGAAAGTTAGAAAATAACTGATATAGATAGCCATAGTCTGTTTTGTTCATGTATAGAGTCCTCTTCCATTAGAAAAATTTTTCAATTTTCTCAAAATTATTTATTTTCTTTTTCAGAGTCACTCTAGGGTTCTGGATGGAATATGTCCCCCTGGTTTTGCTGTCAATCCTTCAGCTTCCATCATAGTTTTCACAGACTGTCACCCATCATTTTTTTACTTTGCTTCTTATGCAGCTGACATTCCATGGTTCATCACTTTAATAACTCCTTTGTACACAGTCCATTGCCTGTCTTGCTTTGACATATAGCCCTGGCAAAATACTAACTCCAGTTAAAGCCTCTCATCTACTCATGCACCTGCATGTCATTGGAGACTAACACAGCC
Source organism: Theropithecus gelada (assembly GCF_003255815.1). Lineage (NCBI taxonomy): Eukaryota > Metazoa > Chordata > Mammalia > Primates > Cercopithecidae > Theropithecus > Theropithecus gelada. The sequence continues at coordinate 161,836,488 of NC_037672.1, read as the reverse complement.
TTGTTGCATGGTCTCCCTTGCTCTTCATATTCCTCTGCAATTCTACTACGTCACCCTAGCCAGTGGCTGTCTAACATGCATCAGAACCACGTGTGTTTTATACACATTGCTGGACCTTACCTTGAGTTTCTGATTCAGTAGGCATATTGGCTATCTATTACTGTATAACAAATTAACTGAAAACTTAGCACTTTACAATGAACTTTAAAAAGAAAAATCTCACCATTTCTGAGGGTTAAGAATCTGGGAGAAACTCAACTTGGCGGCTGTGGCTTAGGATACCTGGTGAAGTAGCAGTGAAGATGTTGGCTGGAGCTGTAGTCATCAAAAGGCCTGGGGATGCACTCCAAGGCTCACAGGAATGGCTGTTGGCCAAAGGCTACAGTTCATTGCTATGTGGGCCTCTCTCTGTCAGCTGGTTTTGTATAGAACAAGTGATAAGAGAGAGAAACATACAGAGAGAAAGAGGTGTAAAGGCAGAGGCTTCAAGCTTTTAAACCTCTGTCTTACTCTATTGGTTACACAGACCAACCCTGGTACAACGCAGGATGGGACTACACAAAGGTGTGAATACCAGGAGGCAGGGACCACTCGGGACCATCTTGGAGGCTGACCACCGCAGTAGTCTAGGTGGGGACTGAGAACTTGCATTTTTAAGCAAGTTTCCAGGGGATGATGATGCAGTTGGTCTAGGGATCACACTTTGAGATTTACTAACCTAGTCCATTCACTCTCCTACTCTGAAGACTGATGATTTCAAACTGCTATCCATTGAGACTTGGACGCTTGAGTAATTTTAAGGGAATCAGTTTCCATATCCTCAATTTCCATATTATATATATATACACACACACATATATATGCACACACACATATATACACAAATATATGTACACACACACACACACACACACACATATATATACACATATCTTTCCTAAAACCTATCTGCTTTAGAATGTTCCTTTGCAAGAGGAATGAGAGTCCCCTTTTCCTCTTTTTTTTTTTCTTTTTTTTTTTTTTTTTTTTTTTTTTTTTTTTTGAGACGGAGTCTCGCTCTGTCACCCATGCTGGAGTGCAGTGGCCGGATCTCAGCTCACTGCAAGCTCCGCCTCCCGGGTTCCCGCCATTCTCCTGCCTCAGCCTCCCGAGTAGCTGGGACTACAGGCGCCTGCCACCTCGCCCGGCTAGTTTTTTGTATTTTTTAGTAGAGACGGGGTTTCACCATGTTAGCCAGGATGGTCTCGATCTTGTGACCTCGTGATCCGCCCGTCTCGGCCTCCCAAAGTGCTGGGATTACAGGCTTGAGCCACCGCGCCCGGCCTTTTTTTCAAATTTTATGTTGTTTTTATTCATTGTGTACTGATAATAGTTAGCAAACTCAGTATAGAAGAATAGCCCTTTTTTAAACTTATGAGCCTTATGACCAGAAAATCATCTGATTTAAATACCAGTTATTTTTGAAGAGAATAATGGAATGATTAATAGAAGACAGTCAAACATAAAAATGTATAACATTATTTGTTTAGAGACAGGGTCTTATTCCTGTTGGCCAGGCTGGAGTGCAGTGGCATGATCATGGCTCACTGTAGCCTCGACTTCCCGTGCTCTGGTAATCCTCCTACCTCAGCCTCCCAAGTAGCTGGGACTATAGGCATGTGCTACTATGCCCAGCTAATTTTTTTGGTACTTTTTGTAGAGATGGAGTTTCGCTCTATTGCCCAGGTTAGTCTTGAACTCCTGAGCTCAAACAATCTGTCCACCTCACCCTCCCAAAGTGCTGGGATTACAGGTATGAACCACTGTGCCTCGGCAAAAATATACTAAATTAAAATAAATTATTTGGTGAAGGTGAATAGAAATACCATTTCAAGTAGAAAAAGGAATAATGTAAATTATTCTGTTGATGAGTCTTGTATTTTTAAAATGAATGATTCTGGGTGTCACATTGTTATGCTATTTTGATTTGCTAAGAAATAAAATATCTAAAATGTGAACAGGTAAAAGAATGATTTTTTTTAACCTTTTTTTCTTTTCTTTTTTTTTAAACAGAGTCTTGGTCTGTCACCCAGGCTGGAGTGCAGTGGTGTGACTTCGGCTCACTGCAACTCTGCCTCCTGGGTTCAAGGGATTCTCCTGCCTCAGCCTCCCAAGTAGCTGGGATTACAGATGTGCACTACCACACCCAGCTAATTTTTTTCTTTTTTTTTTTTTTTTTGGTAGAGATGGGGTTTCACCATGTTGTCCAGGCTGGTCTCAAACTTCTGACCTCAAGTGAGCTCTCCACCTCGGCTTCCCAAAGTGCTGGGATTACAGGCATGAGCCACTGTGCCCGGCTGATCACATGGTTTTGTAATATATTGGAACATTGTCTAACAGACTTACACATGAATTATCTAATTTTCTGGGGATACATACCTTTTTTAACTTACTATTTCCTATTGAACAAATATATATATATAAAAATATATATTATATATAAATATATATAAAATATGTACTATATAAATATTATATATAAAAATATATATTATATAATTATATATGTTATATATAATTATTATATATAAAATATGTATTATATAATGTATAAATATTAAATATAAAAATATTTATTATATATGAATATAAATATATATATACACACACACACACATAATTTTTTTTTTCTTTTAGATGTAGTTTCACTCTTGTTGCCTGGGCTGGAGTGTAATGGCACGATCTCAGCTCACGGCAACCTGCGCCTCCTGGGTTCAAGTGATTCTCCTGCCTCATCCTCCTGAGTAGTTGGGATTACAGGCACGTGCCACCACGCCTAGCTAATTTTGTATTTTTAGTAGAGACAGGTTTCTCCATGTTGGTCAGGCTGGTCTTGAACTCCTGACCTCAGGTGACCCACCTGTCTCGGCCTCCCAAAGTGCCAGGATTACAGATGTGAGCCACCGCACCTAGCCAAAATATTTTATAATTTAAAAAATTTACCAATTCTCTAAGGGTAGATGCAGAATTTTAAAAGACTAATAGCACTATAAATATTCTTGTCCAATACAATTTTGTCCAGTAGATATGTGAATAATTTCTGTCCTACAGAAAAAAATAACTCAAAGATTGCATTTGTATTGCCCAAAACCCATTTTATATCTAATTTAGCAGTTTTATTTCATCACACTTCCTTTCAGGAGCTATACACATGGTCTCTCCTATCACCCTTTGGGTTTGCGTTACCACCTTGCTAATTCCCTCATTAATAATTTCCTCTTTAAATACATCTTTGGCACCTGATCACTTTATATTTGTATGAGCCATATTTTTAATTTTTGTAAAGTAGACTTTGTCAAATTCCAACGACTACCCTTTTAAAAGTCTTATTTAAAATATCTGTATTTACAATGTACCAGACATTACATCCTTAACAACTTTAAAAAGTCAAATTGAAGCATTTTAAATGTCAATTTAAAAATGTGGGCCGGGCGCGGTGACTCAAGCCTGTAATCCCAGCACTTTGGGAGGCCGAGATGGGCGGATCATGAGGTCAGGAGATCGAGACCATCCTGGCTAACACGGTGAAACCCCGTCTCTACTAAAAATACAAAAAACTAGCTGGGCGAAGTGGCGGGTGCCTGTAGTCCCAGCTACTCGGGAGGCTGAGGCAGGAGAATGGCGTAAACCTGGGAGGCGGAGCTTGCAGTGAGCTGAGATCCGGCCACTGCACTCCAGCCTGGGCGACAGAGCGAGACTCCGTCTCAAAAAAAAAAAAAAAAAAAAAAATGTGTAGGCTGGGCATGGTGGCTGATGCCTGTAATCCCAGCACTTTGGGAGGCCAAGGCAGGCAATCACTGGAGATCCTTTGGGAGGCTGAGGCAGGTGGATCACTCGGGCAGGCTAGGAGTTCGAGAGTAGCCTGGCCAACATGGCAAAACCCTGTCTCTACAAAAAATATAAAAAATTAGCCGGACATGGTGGTGCATGCCTGTAGTCCCAGCTACTCGGGAGGCTGAGACACGAGAAGTGCTTGATCCCGGCAGGCGGAGGTTTCAGTGAGCTAAGATCATGCCACAGCACTGCAGCCTGCGTGACAGAGCAAGACCTTATCTCAAAAAAAAAAAAAAAAAAAAAAAAAAAGTGCAAAGACGTAGACATAATTTTAAAAAATTATCGTAGAGTGTATTTTAGGAAAAAAATTAAAAAGTCCTGGGTGATTATTTCACTACTTCTTACGTCTTAAGCTCTTAACACCTTCTTCCCTTCCTCTTAAATCATTCTCAGTTTTGACTTTGCTTCTTTACTATTTCACTGATTAAAATGGGAGCACTCACAGAGAAAATCTGCCACATCTCTTCGCCATCCACTTCAGTCTGTGTAGACTGTACTTTTCTGATGCTCCTAGCCTGTTGCTACGCTCCTGCCTGTCAGTCTGGTGCTGTTTATTATTGTGTTCACACAATGATGGTCTTCCAAATCTAAAGTCAACACTTTCCGTGTTTGTCTACTGTACCTTTTATAAATACCTAGAATTTTCATTTACATAACAATCCTCATTTACTAACATAACATTTATTAAAGTAACACTAACATCTTCATAATATTAACATTTTTTAGAGATGGCAAATAAAAGGTCATGAGTTGAAAGAATCAGGAGTGTATGTGTGTTTGTGTATATTTGTGTATATATGTGTGAAAACGAGATTTTGCTAGGGAAAGAGCAAATGACAGAAAATATTTATTCATTCCTTTTTTTTTTTTGTTTTGGAGACGGAGTCTCTCTCTGTCACCCAGGCTGGAGTGCAGTGGAGCGATCTCCACTCACTGCAAGCTCCGCCTCCCAGGTTCAGGCCATTCTCCTGCCTCAGCCTCCTGAGTAGCTGGGACTACAGGCGCCCGCCACCACGCCTGGCTAATTTTTGTATTTTTAGTAGAGACAGGGTTTCATCGTGTTAGCCAGGATGGTCTCCATCTCCTGACCTCGTGATCTGCCCGTCTCAGCCTCCCAAAGTGCTGGGATTACAGGCGTGAGCCACCGTGCCTGGCCTCATTTCTTAATATTATTTTATTTTTTATTATTTTTTATTTTTATTTTTATTTTTTATTTTTTTTTTATTTTTTTTTTTTTTTGAGACGGAGTCTCGCGCTGTCGCCCAGGCTGGAGTGCAGTGGCCGGATCTCAGCTCACTGCAAGCTCCGCCTCCCGGGTTCACGCCATTCTCCGGCCTCAGCCTCCCGAGTAGCTGGGACTACAGGCGCTGCCACCTCGCCCGGCTAGTTTTTGTATTTCTTAGTAGAGACGGGGTTTCACCGTGTTAGCCAGGATGGTCTCGATCTCCTGACCTCGTGATCCGCCCATCTCGGCCTCCCAAAGTGCTGGGATTACAGGCTTGAGCCACCGCGCCCGGCCTATTTTTTAATTTTTAAAGTTAATTATTTGTTTGTTTGTTTGTTTGTTTTATGAGACAGTGTCTCACTCTGTCTCCCAGGCTGAAGTGCAGTGGCACGATCTTAGCTCCCTGCAGCCTGATCCTCCCGCCTCAGCCTCCCAAGTAGCTGGGACTACAGGCACACGCCTGGCTAATTTTTGTATTTTTTTTTTTGGTAGAGATGGGGTTTCGCCAGGTTGTCCAGGAGGGTCTCCATCTCCTGAGCTCAAGCAATCCACCTGCCTCCACCTCCCAATGTGTTGGGATTACAGGCCTAAGACACCTTAACAGGCCAATATTTATTCATTTCCAAAGATTGGGACAGAGATATAGAAATCAAATTTTATTTCGATCTCACTCTTTCTACTAAATGTTTATATTCTAATTATAAAAGGTAATTGAAAGGAAAATTGGCATAAATAAATAAATAAATTTTCTCATCACCCTTTGTACCCCGACCCCATTCTGCCCTCAGGTCCATCAGACTGTGAAATTCCCTGGCCAGGTACCTTGTCTTATTACTCCTGCTCTATCACCCAGGCTGGAATCTTGCTCTGCCACCCAGGCTGGGGTGCAGTGGTGTGATCTCAGCTCACTCCTGGGTTCAAGCAAGTCTCCTGTCTCAGCTTCCCGAGTAGCTGGGATTACAAGCCCGCATCACCACGCCCAGCTAATTTTTGTTTTAGTAGAGACAGGGTTTCACCATGTTGGCCAGGGTGGTCTCGAACTCCTGACCTTAGGTGATCCACCTGCCTGGGCTTCCCACAGTGCTGGGATTACAGGTGTGAGCCACCGTGCCCAGCTTACTGTTGGTGTCTACCCAGTTTCTGTGCCAGACACACAGTTGTTGTTCAGAAAATATTTGCTAAATGAATAGATATATTAAATTATTTCAATCACTTTTTTTACATTGTCTTGTAAAGTGAGGAAATTTGTGTTTTTAAAATTTATTAAACACATTTATTATATTTTTACTATATTTTAGCCATTCGGATAGATCCTGGGGTTGGATTCAATGGTGAACAAAGACAAACATGGTTTAGTAAATGATCTACATATTCAGGGCTCATAAATTCCAAGATACAGGCTAGATGAATTATTTTATGCTGTAACTCAATAGATGTGATGAAAACTCACAGCTGGAAAGAAGTTTATGTATAATCTAATCTAATGGCCTTATTTCATAGATGAGGTAACTAAAGTCAAGAAAGTTTAAGTGATTTGCTCTCATATCATACAATTGCGGCTCATATCATAGCTGTGAACTCCCTTCCATGGCTTTCTCCATTAACATTCATCTTGTTGCCAAGCATTCGAATATGTAGGCAAGCTTTTTGTTGTTAATAAATGGATTCTTGTGAATTGTGAATTGTTTGCATCTGAATTTAATACAACCTTTAACTTTCAGGTTCACGTGGTCATCTGCTCTTTGCAAATTGTCATTTATAGAGTATTTATGATAATATCTTCATTTGGGAAATTAGATGAGCTGTTTTCCTTGGAAGTGCTTCAGAAATGCTGATTCATTTCAAAAAGAAACACTTGATTAATCTGTTGCAGCAGCAGTGGGCAAACTATAGACCACAGGCCAAATCTGGCCTGATATTTATTTTTGTACGATTCTAGAGCTAAGAATGATTCTTATGTTTTTGAATAGTTTAAAAACAAAAAGAAGAATAGTATGTTCTGACATGTGAAAATAGTATGAAATGCAAATTTTTGCATCCATTATTACAGTTTTATCAGAACGTAGCCATGTGCATCTGTTTAAGTGTTGTCTATGGCTACCTTCTGAGTACAATAGCAAAGTGAAATAGTTGCAGCAGAAACTATATGGCACTCAAAGCTTCAAATATTTATCCTGGTGGGTGCGCTGGCTCACGCCTGTAATCCCAGCACTTTGGGAGGCTGAGGCGGGCAGATCACTGAGGCCGGAATTTGAGACCAGCCTGGCCAACATGGCAAAACCCTGTCTCTACTAAGAATACAAAAATTAGCTGAGTGTGGTGGCACATGCCTGTGGTCCCAGCTACTCGGGAGGCTGAGGCGGGAGAATTGCTTGAACCCATGAGGTGGAGGTTGTAGTTAGCCAAGATGACACCACTGCACTCCAGCCTGGGCAACAGAGCGAGATTCTGTCTCAAAAAAAAAAAAAAAAAAAAAAAAAAAAAAAAAAAAAAAAAGGATAGCCAGGCACTGCGCTTCACGCCTCTAATCCTAGCACTTTGGGAGGCTGAGGTGGGCAGATCACCTGAGGTCTGAAGTTTGAGACCAGCCTGACCAACACGGAGAAACCCCGTCTCTACTAAAAATACAAAATTAGCCAGGTGTGGTGGCACATGCCTGTAATCCCAGCTACTCAGGAGGCTGAGTCAGGAGAATTGCTTGAACCCAGGAGGTGGAGGTTGTGTGAGCCGAGATCGCACCATTGCACTCCAGCCTGGGCAACAAGAGCAAAATTTGGCCTCAAAAAAAAAATATATATATATATACACACACATATATATGTGTGTGTGTGTGTATGTGTGTGTATGTGTATATATAGCCCTTTACCAAAAAAATTTACTCACCCCTGCATTACAGCAACAAATACCATACTATATTTCCCTCTCACTCCCAGGGCTTAAGAGACATTTAAACAGATATCTAATAGGAACCAGTGATTTCAATATCTTTGAGGAGTAATCTAAAGGTTTATCCCTAAATTGCAAGTAACCCAAAATTAGTCTAGATTTATTTTTACTTTCTCTTCTTCCTTAAGACTGTGCGTAATATCTGTGTATTCTTTTCCTTGAAAAGTTAAAGCTTACAAGCAATGTTTACATCTATCTGTCAGACATAAAAAGCTTTCTGCAGCATACCAACAGAAGCTATGCATTGAAGTAATTTGTAAAGAGACAGCAAAGAACAGACTTGCTGCGGGATGTGACTGTTTGTCTGCAATGGACATGTTTCTTTGTGGTTACCGTGTCTCCAGCTTCTTACACTCAATGCCTAGAAAGTTAAAACTAAATATTTCACACGGGTTTAAAAGCTTAAGCTTCTTTGAGAAGGGAGTTCTGGGGTGATAATAGAAACAACCAGATACAGTCTCTTCTTAGACTTACGGAGACTTCTTCAGTTACTAACACACATTGAACAACAACTTCACCTTGGAAACTTCACCAATAAAGTTTACTAACAGTCCAAATACTGAAAATGAATATACATATGGAAGTGTTTACCCTCATTGGATGTTAAATAAAAGCAACCTAAAACAGTGATGAGATACCAGTTTTTATGTATTGAATTACAAAGAATACAAGATTACTCTTTCTTTTTTAAGACAGGATTTCACCATGTTGCCCAGACTGGCCTCTAATTCCTGGGCTCAAGTGATCCTCCTGCCTTGGCCTCCCAAAGTGGGGATTATGGGTGTGAGCTACCACACCTGGCCAAAGATTACACTTTCTGACATTGGCTGTTATATAGTGACATCATGAATGTTGATATTCTTTTCTGAGACAAAGTTTACTTTTTGATACTCAAATGATTTCCAAAAAAGATGTAAAATGCCATTCAAAATAATTCACTCGAACACCGAAGGTTTTGGTACAATACAATAAACAAATACTAGGCAGGTGCAGTGGTGCACACCTGTAGTCCCAGTCTCTCAGGAGGGCCAGGTGGAAGGATTGCTTGAACCCAGGAGGTTGAGGTCAGCCTGGGCAACATAGTGAAATTACATCTCTAAAAAAAAGAAAAACGAAACAAAAAACAAAACAAAACAAAGCAAAAAAAAAAAACAGTAGATGGAAATGCATAGTCTAACTTAAATCCCATTTTGGATATGCTGTTGTTTAAACAAAACACAAATCTACCATGCCACTCGTCTGCTTAAAATTCTTTGAAGGTTTCTAGTAACCTGCTGAGTAAATCCAGTTTCTTTATAGAGGGATTTAAAGTCTCTGTCATATTGTCCTGGACCTCTCCCCTCTTATTTCTTGCCATTCTACCTGCACAATAAATTCTCTTCCCTCTTATCTGTGTAAACTCATCACTGCAGCAATTGTCCCCCCAATCACTTCTGCATTTTTCTTTAAAGTGTTTCCTGGATCATTTGCAAATGCTGTACTTTCTCCTATCTTAAAAACAGACTCTCTCTGGATAGTCTCCAGCTATCATCCTATTTCTCACCTTCAAAAACAAAATTAATCTTTTGAAAGAGTTGCCTATACATTTTGATGATTTGTCTCCAATTTTACCCCTCTCATTTTTTCTTTAGCTCACTCATTTTTTATTGTTTATTATAGAAAAATTTAAGCATAAACAAAAAAAGAGAGACAATTGTAAAATGAATACTCCAACACCCATCAATTAGCCTCTACCAGCTTATTTCAAAGCCAATCACAGATATGTGAACACATTTAAACAAAATTTGACTCATCACCCCACCAAACTGTTCTTGTCGAAGTTAAAAATGACCTTCATATCATTTACTTGATGGAGTAAAATGCACACATATGTAGTGTTCTGTAAAGCAATTGTTTGGATTGAAAATATACACATTTATTTAAAAATAGGAAACGCAGAAATTCTGTCACTTAGAGATAATCGCTGTCAACATTTTAGTATATTTTATTCAGATTTTGTAATGCCAATTCACATGTATTTAAAAGATAAGATTATACCGTTTATATCTTTAAAAAATATTTTTTTGAGACGGAGTCTTGTTCTATCGTCCAGACTGAAGTGCAGTGGCACAGTCTTGGCTCACTGCAACCTCTGCCTCCTGGGTTCAAGTGAGTCTCCTGCCTCATCCTCCCGAGTAGCTGGGACTACAGGCACCTGCTACTGTGCCCAGCTAATTGTTGTACTTTTAGTAGAGACAGGGTTTCACCATGTTGGTCAGGCTGGTCTCTCACTCCTGACCTCAGGTGATCTGCCCACCTCGGCCTCCCAAAGTGCTAGAATTACAAGCGTGAGTCACCACACTGGGCCTTGTTTATACCTATTAAAAATCTTTTATTTAATGAATTATAAATGTACCTCCTTTTTTTTTTTTGAGACAGAATGTTGCTCTGTTGCCCAAGCTGGAGTGCAGTGGCGCCAACAGTGTTCACTGCAGCCTCAACCTCCTGGGCTGAAGTAACCCTCCTGCCTTAGTCTCCCAAGTAGGTGGATCCACAGATGTACACTACCCCACCTGGCTAATTTTTAATATTTTTTGTAGAGACACGAGTCTCCCTATGTTGCTCAGGCTGTTCTCAAACTCCTGGGTTGACTCAAGAGATCCTCCCACCTTGGCCTCCCAAAGCGCTGGGATTATAGGCGTGAACCACTGCATCCAGCATTAAATGTATCTTTTATCTAAATAGTCATTTTGTAGAGCTGTTTAGCATTCCATCACTTTCATGTTGCAAATAATCTTCTCTATTTGCACATTTTGTGTTTCCAATTTTAACTTTCATAAATATTACATGCATACAAACCTTTTAAAGATCCGTATGCACGTGTGATGTATTTCTTCAGGATAAATTTCTGTAATAGAAGTGGAATTTTGAGTAATGCCTATTTTTAAAGCTATAAAGCAGTATTTTTCCACAGCTATAAGTATTTAATCCACAGCATACTAGCCAGCTGGCAAAAGAAGCGTACTTACTGGTAACAGTTGGTCATGGGGAAAATAAAAAAAACAGATGTGAAAATGGCATGATTCTTCAAATGTCGTGCCATTTACCAACAAGACTCTGTGGTGCCTGGGTGATGAGCCTGAGTTAGAGGTTTTCTCTAAGCCCATACAAGTCTGACAGAGTTGAAGTTTCATTTGTAAGCAGCCTTAGATCTTCCATCTAATAACGGTGGGTCATGGAACCTAACTGGCTCTTTGCTCAATATGTATACTCGACTTTGATGGAAATGGATTATCAGACACAAAAACTGAGAACTCTTATAGAACGAGCTGGTTTAGGAATAAAATCTTCAGTCCAATTTTTCAAATTAATCTCATTAGCCATAATTATTTTATTCATAGGGTCTATATTTAAGACCCTTTATATATAGTCTAGCTCAGAAAATGGCTAAAGAAGACTTGAGAAAATATTAACAGTACCTTCTAATAAAAGCCCTAGTCTCTAATATGATAAAGATCTTGAAAGGAAGACCATACCTCCTATGTACCCACAAAACGTAAAAAAAAAAAAAAAAAAAAAACAAAAACCAAAAACAAAGAAAAAATAAAGAAAGGAAGAGTGAAGAGCAAAGGATTTGTCACCAGAAAACACTCCCCAAAGAGCCTGTGGTGTAGGGAACCAATTCCCTGTGGATGCCATCTAAGGAATTTTCTTTGTAGGCAGAAACAAACAAAACCCCCGAAACAATGTTACTTACGTGAAGAAAGCTGGATCTCATTCAAAAGCTCGAAGACCAGCATGCTTTATGTGTAAAAAGTGCTTGAAGAAAGACATACACTTCTATTTTTGAGGAAATAAACAGTCATTGTGGAGACTGGAGACTGTTCATTCCTCTCACAAACTCTCAAATAACCCTTAATTCTGAACTTGTGGAAAGGGGCCTCAGCATAGCCTCTATCTTTGGTTCTCTACCCAATATTTTCTTTTTCTTTTCTTTCTTTTTTTTCTTTTCTTTTTCTTTCTTTTTTTTTTTTTTTTGAGTTTATCGCTCTTGTTGCCCAGACTGGAGTGCAATGGCTCAATCTCGACTCACCGCAACCTCCGCCTCCCAGGTTCATGCGATTCTCCTGCCTCTCCCTCCCTAGTAGCTGGGATTACAGGCATGTGCCACCACGCCCAGCTAATTTTATATTTTTAGTAGAGACAGGGTTTCTCCATGTTGGTCAGGCTGGTCTCCAACTCCTGACCTCAAGTGATCTGCCCTCCTCGGTCTCCCAAAGTGTTGGAATTACAGGTGTGAGCCACAGTGCCCAGCTCCTCTACCCAATATTTTCAAGATGTAGAGAGGAGCCTAATAAATGAAATTTTGTCCAAAATGTACATAACCATTTTTATCAGCTTTTAGAGAATGCTCTGGAAGTGGAGAAAGCCAAATTATGCTTGACATTGATTAGCATAGTTTGAATGATAATAGAAACTTAAAAACAAATCAGTTAACAGTAAGTGTGCCTTTTAGTTCTATCAATTTTAATGCCCAAGTAACATTTTAAAATGAGACAGGCTATTTGTTTATTATTAAATTTTATCATAAGGGAGGTAAGAACTGATGGGTCTGGATTCTGTGTCACAAAATTGCTTTGAATTAATTTCTTTAATTCAGGATATAATGTAAGTTTCAATTCCTTGGGATTAGAGAATTCTGAGTTCAGGCTGTGGTTTAGATAAGAAGCTCAGTGAAGTCTGGAATGTTCAGTTTCACATGAGCTGAAAAATTAGTCTGATAGCCTAGAAAATACTTTTTGGGGAGAGAGATGAGGTGTTTTCTAAAGTAGATATTATCAAGTCCCATCAGCCTTAAGATTTTCCAGACTTCATCGTTAGATGAGATGGTGAATGGCTGTGACGAGAAATGGAAAGTCAAAGTTGATCTGTCATCTTATCATTAATATTTTCTCAGGGGTTTAATGAGACCTAAGTCATAACTTTTCACAGAGTTATAGGGCTAGAAAATACTTTAGAGTTATTTATTCTTGTCTTCCACTCAGTGGAATAAATTATTTTATAATATCCTAGAGAGATGATCATTCTCAACCCTTCCAATTATAAATTAATTAATGTTTAACATATTTACTTTTTTAGTTATGAGGAAGACCATTTGGAGTGACTTACATTTTTACATTAAGAAAATTTTTAATAAAATTATTATATTTTTTTTTGACGGGGGGGACAGAGTCTCACTCTGTCACCAAGGCTGGAGTGCAGTGGCGTGATCTTGGCTCACTGCAAGCTCCACCTCCCAGGTTCACAATAAAATTATTTTCTAAGATAATAAATTATATCTTTCTGAAATATCTAGCCATTGTTTCTAGTTCTGAACTCTGTAATATTTTATAATGAATCTATAATAGTTCCTTTTTTTTTTTTAATTTTGCCTACCTTTTCCCTGCAGTATCTATTTATTTATTTTTACAGACAGGGCCTTTCTCTGTTGCCCTGGCTAGAGTGCTGCAGCACCATCATAGCTCACTGTGACCTCAAACTGGCAGACTCAAAGAATCCTTCTGCCTCAGCCTCCTGAGTAGCTGGGACTACAGGTGCATGCCACCATCCTCAGCTAATTATTTAAAGAATTTTTTTTTTTTTTTTGTAGAGATACGGGTCTCACTATATTGCCCAGGTTGGTTTCCGATACCTGACCTCAAGTGATCCTCCTGGGGTCAGCCTCTCAAAGCACTGGAATTATAGGTGTCAGTCACTGTGCTTGTCCCTTGTTAGTCTTTTAAAATAATATTTTAAGAAACATATCCCTTTTTCTTTGCCCTTCCTTCCTTCCTTCCTTCCTTCCTTCCTTCCTTCCTTCCTTCCTTCCTTCCTTCCTTCNCCTTCCTTCCTTCCTTCCTTCCTTCCTTCCTTCCTTCCTTCCTTCCTTCCTTCCTTCTTCGCTCCCTCCCTCTCTCTCTCTCTCTTTCTTTTTTCTTCTTTCTTTCTTTCTCTTTCTTTCTTTCTTTCTTTCTTTCTTTCTTTCTTTCTTTCTTTCTTTCTTTCTTTCTTTCTCTTTCTTTCTTTCTTTCCTTCTCTCTCTCTCTCCCTCTTTCCCTCCCTCTTTCCCTCCCTCCCTCCCTTCCTTTCTCCTTCCTTCTTTCTTTCCTTCCTTCCCTTCCTTCCTTCCTTTCTTCCTTCTTTCCTTCCTTCCTTCCTTCCTTCTTTCCTTCCTTCCTTCCTTCTTTCTTTCCTCCTTCCTTCTCTCTCTCTCTTTCTTTCTTTCTCTCTTTCTTTCTTTCTTTTCTTTCTTTGTTTTTCTTTCCTTCTTTTCTTTCTTTCCTTCCTTTTCTTTCTTTTCTTCCTTCCTTCCCTTCCTTCCTTCCTTCCTTCCTTCCTTCCTTCCTTCCTTCCTTCCTTCCTTCCTTTCTTTCTTTCTTTCTTTCTTTCTTTCTTTCTTTCTTTCTTTCTTTCTTTCTTTCTTTCTTTCTTTCTTTCTTTCTCTCCCTCTTTCCCTCCCTCCCTCCCTTCCTTACTCCTTCCTTCTTTCTTTCCCTCCTTTCCTTCCCCCTTCCTTCCTTCCTTCCTTCCTTCCTTCCTTCCTTCCTTCCTTCCTTCCTTCCTTCCTTCCTTCCTTCCTTCCTTCCTCTTCCTCTCTTTCTCTCTTTCTTTTTCTTTCCTTCATTTGTTCTTTCTGACAATGACTTGCTTTGTCATCCAGGCTGGAGTGCAGTGCTATATTCACCACTCACTACAGCCTTGACCTTCCATGCTCAAAGCATCCTCCCACCTCATCTCAGCACCCCAAGTACCTGGGACTACAGGTGTGCAGTACCACTCTGGCTGGTTTTATGTTTGTTTTTTTAAATTTTTCATAGAGATGGAGGGGTCTCACTGTGTTGCCTAGGCTGGTCTCAAACTCCCAGGATCAAGTGATCCTCCCACCTTGGCATCCCAAAATGCTGGGATTATGGGCATGAGTCATAGAACCTACCCAAAAATATCTTTCAGCATTTGGAGAGAATCGTCATGCTTCTCCGTGAGCTTCCTCTTCTTCTGAGTGTACATCTCTAGTTTCCTCAGGAAATCTTTATGTGACAATGCTATATTTATCCTTTGCCATTCTGAGGGGGTCCTAGTTTGTTCCTGGACCTTTTTATATGTAATGTCAAAGATCAGAAAACAAGGCCTTTGCCTTAGATGTGAATTCTGTCAGGACCACTGTGAATATTTGTTGCCATAATACATGCATGTGCATGTCAGTGTATGCTGCAAATGTACTTGTTAGTAGTTTATCTTTTAATAGAGCCAAGTACTTGTTTTTATCCCACTGATTTCACTAACAGGTAAATGATATGTTCTTTTCTGACAAGAGGCATTGATGTCGTTGGCTTTTAGAAAGATCATCATTTTTTTCTGATTAAAAAGAACACATGTGGTAAATGGTCAAATACTGCATTGGTGCAAAAGTAATTGCTGTTTTTGTCTTTTTTTGAAATATAAAAATAATGGCAACAATCACAAGTACTTTTGCACAAACCTAATATTAAAGAAATGTTGACTTAGAATATGAACTTTTCTGTAGTCTCTCTCCTCCTCACATATGGATGTAAATAATAGGTAAACGTAATTTACAGCTTCCCCCCACCTCCCACATATTTATATGTAGTAGTGCACACTTTGAAGTCTGATTGTCTGAAATTCTGACTCTGCCACTCATTAGCCAATGCAGTTTCCTCATTTTTAAAGTGATTATGATGTACCTACCTGATCAAGATGCTGTGACTATTCAGTGAGATAATGTTTAAAATGCTCCATACACATGGCATAATATTAAGTCTTCACTTAAAGTTAGTCATTTTTATGTCTCTATAATACATATTATATATCAATTTTAGTGACATGGGAATCACACAGAATTTTATTTTTGCTTAATAATATATGCCTTGAAGCTCTTTTCATATTATATAAATGTAATTGTTAATTTCAATTACATTTTTTAATGGCTGCACAATATGGCAGGTAGTATTGTAATATTATGTAACTGTGTCTAGGTTTATTTAAATAATGCTTATCTGATAAATGTTAAGTGTAGCCTCAGTGGTATGCTGGAAGTTGTTTGTACCCCCTCATAAGAGCTGATTGTCATACCTCTTCACATGTTCAGATGACATCACATGAGTAGCTTGAGATCAGCTAGTAGTGGTATTATTTACACTATGGAAATTGGCAAATGCTAGATCAGGGGTTTAGGACATATTACCCCAAAGTACAGCATCTTAGCATATTTAATATTTTAAGCGGATGGAATTTGAGAAACAGCATGCATAGGAATTTATGATCTTTTCCTGAAGCAGGTTGTAAGACTCCTCATGAGAGGTGCCCTCCCTATACCCAAAGAAAAGGAATATCCTCATCTCTGAAGACACAGAAACACCAAGGGGAATCTGAATAAACAGATTGGCTGTTTTCACACTTACAACTTTTTTTGTCCTATTGCATTTCTCCATGACTCTACTCTTCACCAAACCAAGCATAAAAATATTCAGGTTTAACTGCCTCTTTGGGTCTTCATTGTCTAATGAAGGCTCCTGTACAACAGAAAATGTAGCATTAAATGAATTTTGGTGCTTTCCTTTTGTTATTTTCTCTTTTGTTACATGGGCCTCACCTAATGAAACTAAGATGGGTAGAAGGAAAAGATGTTTCTTTCCCTACAATTACCACCCTCACATACATCATTTTCCAGCACATGGTTAATGAAAAAATTATTATTTTTTAATAGATAGTACTTTTAGCCTTTTTTAAAATTTTAAAATTTTTCTGTAGAGATGGTGTCTTGCTATGTTGCTCAGGCTGGTGTCAAACTCTGGGTCTCAAGTGATCCTCCTACTTCACCCTCCCAACGTGTTGGAATTACAGGCATGAGCAACCACACCCAGACTAAAAAATTATTTCATAGAATGCTTTTTCTGTGTCTGTTGAGATGATCATATCGTTTTTGTCCTTCATTCTGTTGATGTGATGTATCACATTTATGGATTTGTGTATATGGAACCATTCTTGCATTCCTGGTATACATCCTACCTGCTTGTGGTGCATTATCTTTTTGATGTGCTGTTGGTTTTGGTTTCCTAGCATTTTCTTTAGGATTTTTGCATTTATCTGATTTTGCATCAGGAATGTTGACCTATAGTTTTCTTTTCTTTTGTTGTTGTTGTGCCCTTGTCTGGTTTTGGTATCAGGGTAATGTTGACCTCATATAATGTGTTAGGGAGAATTCTCTCCTTTTCAGTTTTTTTTGGAATAGTTTCAGGAGGATTAGTATTTGTTCTTCTTGGAATGAAAAAAATTATTCATGACACTTGTTGAAAGCAGTAAGAAAGACTTTATTCAAGGAGAGACTATCAGGATAGGTGTACAGAGCTCTTCTGGGGTCTTGCAGTGGAGTGAAAGATCCAGCTCAACAATTAATACAACAGGAAGAAGTAAGAATTTGTATTCAAAGAGCTAGGTGGGATTCAGTGGGTGGAAACTAAGCAAGAACATCAAGGGTAAGGGGGGATTCTGGCTAAACCAACTTAACAGGATTCTTGCTGAAGACAGGCCTGGGTGATCAGATATCACCTGGGGGCTGGTGGAGGATAACAAACCTAACTCGGTGTGTAGAGTGATCAGATATTGAAGGAGGGAAGTTCTGGTTAAACTGACTAATGAGAACTTCTGCTAAAACTGGACAATGAAGATGCCAACACTGCAGGGTCATTCTCTGAGTTGCCTTAGACTGACCCAGTTTTCACCCTCGTTCTTACCTGCAGTTTTCAAGCATAACTGCAGAATGTGCTGGGAGTGCAACATCCTGAGATAAGGAGGAGGTGACCGGAACAGCCCAGACTCTGTTCCAGGCCCTCCAGAGCAAGATGTCCTTTAACGCATTAGCCTAGTGTGTCAAGACACCCTGGGATATAAAACCCAGGGTGGGTGGCTTTGCAGAGTTTCAGCTGTGGTGGAAGTGGGGTAGGCACAAACAAGACTTCATCTGTCCAAGGGAGCTTTCCACAGCCTTGGAGGACTCATAGCCTTCTGCATTTTCTTGCTGCCTCTCTGTAAGTAATATAACCACTTCACGTAACTGTGGTGTGCGTGGGAGTTCTGTTTTACTAGACTCAGAGAAGTTGGCAACCAGTGCACCATGAGTCTGCTTCACAAACACGGAAGTCCCCAGATCAGGGCCTAGTAAAAAAGAGCTCAGAAGAGCGTGAATGGAGTTTGGCCCAGGAGAGACTCTTTGTCAACACCATTGTGTAGTTTCCTTTTTCTGATTTGGACATATAATTATTGTTCTGAAACATTTAAGTTTGCACATTAGTGAGGGTATTTCCAAAGCAATATCCTCAAAGTAAAAAGGAGAAACACAACAATAGAAAACCCACATAAAACTCGATTTGCTCCCTACAGCACTTTCTTCCTTCCCCTCTCCTGGCAATGAACCAGAAAGTGAAGGAAAGTGGTTTGACTTCTGTGTAGGGTGTCTTTCCCTTCCCCTGCTACATCTCACCAATGCTGGTCCTCGTTTCAAGGAATTATGGTGACTTAGCATTAATATTGTCACTGCTTTCAATTAATATAACATCCTGTGTGCACAGAAAAGCTTGATTGAAATCTTTTGACTTTAGAAGTAACTATCAGATGGTACTGGGGTGAAGCGATGCTTTTCCAGATATATCTTCTTTCAGTTGTTTTTTTTTCTTGAAGTAGATGGATCACAGAGAAGGTGAAAGGAGATGTAAATTTGACCCCTAACTAGATTCCATCCCTATTCTCATTACAATGAGAAAGTTTCTATCACATCACAAAAAACCCTTCTTTTTACTTATTCTCTGAACAAGAAGTGGGCTTGTAAAACGCAGATTCGTTTTTAAAGGTACATAGAGATATACAATAGAGACGATCTATCAAGGAAACATCAGGAGGGCCCATAAAAGATGAACACAGAAGAAAGTAAGCTAATCCTCTGTGTTCATTGCTGTTATTCCTCCCATTCTTTCACCCCCATCCAGGAAGGTATTGTAAAAGCAGTATAGAGCTGAATGAGAAACAAATGGCTAGTTTGTGCTGAAAGGTTTTGTGCTATTCATACTTGCCCTAGTTATTGTGAAAAAACCCAGATAATTTATTTGACAGTTTTAGATAGGGTTGTCACTTAGGGGTAAAAAGAAGAAAGAAGAAACAAACAAACAAACAAAAAACAGAATCTAGGCTCTGGTCTGAAGCGTAAGGGAGCCAGGACAAAACAGAAGACATTGAAACCTCATTTGCACACCACAGCTGCAATAGTACAATTGATTTAGCTACAATCGAAAGTGCACAGAAGCAGTCTTCATATGAAAACAGTTATACGTTTTGTTTATAGGAAAATTTCAAACAAAAATTCCAAATTTTAGAGAACATAAATGTCAGAGTGGCCGTATGTATACAATGTATTCTTCTAAGTAAATATTAGAGCAACCAGTGTGATTTTTACTCTCATAAAGCAGAAACCACAGACTGCTAAAAATTTATGATTTTTGTTTCTAATTGTTTTACAATACGTTTTATAATATGAATAAAATAATGTATGTTTTATATAATATAAATAACATGATATGTTTTATAATATGAATACAATAATGTATTTGCTCTGGGCTGGCAAATGTTGATAAAAGGAAATTGCTAGAAAGTTGAAAGAAATTGGAAAATTTGTATATTGTATTTATCTTTAGGGAATGCTAACTAGGACTTGACTACATATCAAATTTTTTGGGAAAAGAAGGTGGACCTAATATGCTACTTACAAATAATTTGAAGAAAACTTGAATATAAATGAAGTACTTTTTCTTTCCCCTTGTAAATTTTCAAATTTTTCTTTTGGTTCTAATCCATGAAGTCTCATCCTCATGACGTTTTATCAAGCTGAGTGACTTCCAACAAAACTCAGGCGTGATTAACATTTAATTAAGCAAGAGGAGATTCACAGAGAACATTTATAGTGCTTAGGACTATATAATATGTAACTATACTGATATGTATATGTATCTAATTAACTAATATGTCACTATCTGAAGTTACATATTTTCACTTATCTTCATATAAGTAAGTATAAAAGGGTTCATTGGTCCATCAACCCAATGATTGGCTATAGCTGGTTTGGGTGGGGCCATACTAAAGACTTGCCAGGTAGATTTGGAGATAAAGGCAATTCTTACAAATCAAAGCTTCCTTCCCCTCCATTAAAAAAAAAAAAAAAAAAGCACGATGCCCGAAATAACTGTAGAAAGCCAAATGAAATCAACTGATTTCATTCAATGTTATTAAGTTTGCCATCATCAGCCTGTGACAGTGAAAATTCCTGAATGTTCTCAGTGGTCTTATATTTTAGAACGGTTACCTCATGTAATTTGTATGTACTTCTTTTAAAAAGGGGCATCTGGTTTCTCGCTAATGTGCATCATAGGTACTTTTTTTTTTTTTTTTAAATTTTCTTCTAAACCCCTTTGGCATAGTTTTCTCTGACTCTGAGGCACGCTTATTTTTAATATGAATAACCGCCAGTATTCATGATGACAAAAAAACTGTTGGGAAGGCATGAAAACAGCCAAAAGTAAACATAGCTGTGGCCATCTCCTGTGGAATGATCACAGCTTCCATAAAAACACATTCCTAGGGTTTAGCCTGGGAAGTTTGCAAACTAGTTAAAAAGGGACATTGTCCCTTTCTCTTCCTGTCATGTAATCTACAATATAGCTGTCTAAAAGGCACTGAGCACCCTAGTCCTTGGAATAGTATTGTCTTCTTCTAAATAAAGTGCAGCTCTACGTCACCTCTTCTGCCTGGTTTTCTTGCCTACTGAACAGAACTGAGTGTGACTGAGATTAATACTGGTGCTCAGGGCTGTTGCCTGCATGGTTCATTTCCACATGCTTTTCAGCTGTTTTTTTATTTCCTGGTCTTAGTAGTAATATTACTTAATCAAAGGTAAAATAAAAGCTTTATTCACTGCTCACAGTGTCTGGGAATGGGAAAAGGAGTTCAAATTCTTTGGCATTTTGAATTATCCTCAGAAGTCATTCTGTGTATTTACTATGCATAAAAATGGGTAAAGGCATATTTGGAAGAACGTTTGTTCAATACTGGAATGAAGAAACAGTTTCAAAGCAGAAAAAGCAATCATGAATTGGAGAATAAAATGCAATAAGGATTTTATTTTTCTGTTTTTTTTTTTTTTTTTGTATAGAAATAATACAAAATTTAAGTAACACAAACAAAATTGCCTTGGAGACAAAATTTAAACAATGGGGCATAGAAAAACTCTCAAGATATTTTATAGGAGGGATACTGCTAATGGCTGCCATTTACTGATTTTTTTTTCTTATGGGCTAGTCACTGTGCTTTATATATACTGTAGCTTTTAAACTTCCCAACAGTAATGGTAGGAGTAGGAGCTAGCTTGAATTAAGACCATTATCTTTCCCATGATGAAACAAGATGGGCTGTGAGATGTTGAATAGCTTGTCCATGGTCTTAAAGACAATAACAAAGCTAGGATTGACTCAAGATGCTTAACTACATACTATACTGTAGATCTCCTTTGATGATTGTCTTGTAAAATATCAGAGGAAAAAAGGTTATAAATAGCTTTATTAGTTCAAATGAGATTTTATTATCAACTTTGGCAAGGTTTTCATACCTTATGAATGCAGAGGAAACTTGATTTTCAGAATTTTGGATGTTGGAATTATGATAAGGGATATGAATCTAAACTTAGTTTATAAAATACAGTATTAAAAAGATGGTCTTGAGAATGTTACCATTTTGGAAAGGAACATGCTTTCCCAGAAAGACAAAAGGAGTCTCTGAAGGCCTGTGTGCAACCTCATATTTGGAAAAGTAGTCCCTTTTACATAAGAGGTGTTTTATATCTATAATTCATCATCTATAGAAGTCTTTCCTTGATAGAAAATAAAGCTGTTAAATGCATCAGGTTATTTCTTATTTTCTCACTTTTTGAGGGGACAGTTTGAGGTTTTATATATATTAATCAGTACATCATCTTCTGGAATCTATTTTAACTGTACTCTAGAGCCAATTCTGCCCCAAAAACAGTATTTCCTCTTTTGAAACAGCTTAATTTAAATTTAAATTGGGACATTTTACCTTATCCCTTCAGTTACTTTTACTAGATTTGGCATATCACTAATGTGACTCCTCTCCCCAAACCTGACTGGAACAGATTTACTCATACACTGGAGAAATCGCAGAGAAAAACTGAGAGGTCTTTTAGTACATTTTATGGAGCCTGTACAAATATTGGGAAATTGCAGATTTTTAACTTTTTTTTCATGAATGTGCACTGAATTCATGTCAGAATTGTTGCTGTATAGGTTTCAAGTATGAACCATGTCCTTTATGGGCTTAAAGCACAATATGAGACGACATACGCAGTGGTTACCTGATATTAGGCATCTATCATGAGACAGAATAAAGTGACAGGAAAATGATTAGCTTTACTAGAACACACTGGAGCCGAGCGCGGTGGCTCACGCCTTTAATCCCAGCACTTTGGGAGACTGAGGCGAGCAGATCACTTGAGGTCAGGAGTTCGAGACCAGCCTGGCCAACATGGCAAAACCCCGTCTCTACTAAAAGTACAAAAATTAGCCAGGCGTGGTGGCACGCTTTTGTAATCCCAGCTACTTGACAGGCTGAGGCGGGAGAATCGCTTGAACCCAGGAGGCAGAGACGGCAGTGAGCTGAGATCACACTACTGCACTCCAGCCTGGGCAACAGAGTGAGACTCTGTTGCAAAACAAAAAATAAAAAACAAAAACACTGGAAACCAGGAATTATAGCTTGTTTGTATATTACCTATGGACAAAACTCTGCCTGGTTGATGTTTATATGTGTTCATTTACATTTTATTGAATAAATAAAAATAATATTTTTAGTATTTTATTTATTTGTATCTTAGAGACAGGGTCTTGCTCTGTTGCCCAGGATATAGTGCAAATGGCATGATCATAGTTCACTGCAGCATCGAACTCTTGGGCTCAAGCAATCCTTTCACTTTGGCCTCCCAAAGTGTTGGGATTATAGGTGGGAGCCACTATAATCATAAGTTTTTAAAGTACCAAACTAGAAAATACTTTGGCAATTGATATATAGGTTAAGTTACACGTATGTATGTATCATCTATTACTTTATGATTAATATCTTTAAAAATTATATGTTTTTATTTAATAAAAATTACTATACAGCCAAATAAAATATAGAGAATATTTAATGTTTTACTTTTCCCAAAAGGCATCATATATAAGTAATACAAAGTCTTCTCCCTTCACTGAGCCATGACACAATTCCACATCACATATAATGTTTTCCTGTCTCTCACTTTAAGGCCTTGCAGAATGAAATAGTAAAATGATGGTATGCTTTAGCATATAGTAGCCTGAAATGGTAGGAATATAGTTAATCCTGGACTTATTAGAAATGATTAATTGTTGATATTATAAAAATTTTTAACTTATCTGCATCTCAAAGTCATTATAAAAAGTGTCTTTGGAATTACTCGCTAATTACAGCACATAATATTAACAACAACATTTTAATAGATCTTTCCTTTATGTTACTGAAAACTCAGGCCAGGTGCAGTGACTCACGCCTGTAATCCCAGAACACTGGGAGGCCGAGGTGCGTGGATCACTTGAGGTCAGGAGTTTGAGACCGGCCTGGTCAACATGGTGAAGCCCCCATCTCTACTAAAAATAAAAAAGTAGCTAGTGTGGAGGCACGTGTCTGTAATCCCAGCTACTTGGGAGGCTGAAGCAGGAGAATTGCTTGAACCTGGGAGGCAGAGATTGGAGGGAGGCAGAGATTGGAGCGAGCCAAGATCGCACTACTGCACTCCAGCCTAGGCAAGAGAGTGAGACTCTGTCTCAAAAAAAAAGAAAAAAAACCAAAATTCACAAATGGATCCAAGCTGAGCCGAGATACATGTAGCTCAGTTTAAGACCTAATTGCATGTGTGGTTTCATCTGCTATGTCTGAATGCTATGCTATTATTTTCATTAACTGTGTGACATTTTATTCCAGGGATTGTTGATTTTAATTATTGGGGTATCATTTATCAAACTTAACTTTACAACCTTTCATTTTTGCTCATAAATTTGTACAAATCTACTTTAAAATGAAAATTTTTCATATTAAAAGAGAGCACAATGGTTTATTTGGTAAATCATCAAAGCCTGGAAATTAAAAAGAAATTTCAATTTTTCTTAGTAAGCTACATGATATTCTAGCTTTGTGTGTTACTAGATTATGTGTATAATCTGGTGACATTTATTGTGCATCTTCTGATCCTGACAGAATAAACCTTTGATTTTGTGCTAAAGTTAAAACAGAATGTGTTCCTGGTCCAGATACACCCAGCTTTTAATGTTTTATTTAAGTTATATTTATCATTATGCTTTCAAAGAAGAAATAAATCATCACCGTCCGTTCATACAAGTCAAACAAATGAATGTGAAAATGTCACTACCAGTTTCATGATTTGATCTATTTCAAGATATGATCCCAAAACAGTACCCAGAAGTACTCAATAAATTTACTCATCAATTTACTTCTGATCTCTATAGACACTTTAAACAGTCTTTCTTAAATCACTGAGGAAAAATGTAGATTCTATTGATCTGCATTCCCAGACCCTTTGCCACTCACTTAAGAGACACTAAAACAATGATATGGAGTTTATCTAACTACTGTCCCCTGCCACCATCATCAACTAACAAAGACAAGTAAACACTGATAAGTCATCAGAGGGCCTTTCACAAATGTGTTAGCTCTTGGAAAACTTCAGGACTTCATTCTTCAGATTCGGTGGAAGAGAAAGAACTTCTTCCACCTTGATATTGATGAGCACACCTGACTTTCAAGATTCAGGTTAATGGTGGACTTGCTTTCTTTACATGTTACTTCCAATTCAAGAGATTAAATAGTGTGAGATTCGTTTCCTAATTGGGCCCATTTCCTAATTGGGGTCCATTTAACTGTGGTGAAGGGAAATCACAGATTTCACAAGACTGCTCAGATAAGCCTTCACACACTTGCAGGTTATCCACATTTCTTCATTCAAGCATATGAGTGGCAGATGTTTTCCCCACCTGAGTCTCACTTTGAGTTCATGTTTCTGCTCCTTTATGGGACACAGAGGTTCAGGTGTATTACAAGTTGAAAACATGCTGCATGTGAACACTAGCTTTACTTTTATTTTTATCCATAGGGAGTCTCATCTCATTTCTTCAAAATCAGAATTTAAAAAAAGTATTTTGAATGCAATCATGTTTCATACCAACACGAAAGTACCATTATAGTTAGTGGAACAGAAGTGAAGCGTTCATTAAGACAAACCTATCAAGAAGACATCCAAATAGAATCCGCTAGAGATTTATTCAAAACACAGAGCACTGACATCTGTAGAAAAGTGCCACAAAGGATGAGTCAGCCTGACCGAGGGAGGAAAGAGCATTTTAGGCACAAAGAAGTGCAGGCTGAAAGGTGAAAGAGCCTAGAGAATGCCAGGAACTTAATAAAGATGATCAATGGGACCAAGATTGGGCGTGAAGGCGGGCACAGTCTGAGATGCGGGCAGGAGCCCTCATAGGCACCAGATTTTGCACAGCCTTCTGGAGAAATTAAGGAGTTTTAACTTCATCATAACTACAGTGGAAAGACTGGAGAGTTTTAGGGTGTGTCTGTTGTGGGATAGGGAAGGTTGGGAGGTAGATGGGATGACTGGGAGCCGTGTGAGTAATGAGCAAATTTTTGAACAGTACACTCTAGCTCCATCGTGGAGAACACATGGAGGAGAGCCATTGAGACTGGGAGGCTCCTTCCCACATGTTAGTGAGTGACAATTGTCGCCGGGGCTCAGGTGGTGGTGGTACAGGGAAGAAACGCAGAGGCTTCAGTTCTCCAAGGTTCTTTGTATACAGTTTCATGAAAAGACAAAGGATGGCTGGGCGCGGTGGCTCACGCCTGTAATCTCAGCACTTTGGGAAGCCAAGGCAGGTGGATCACCTGAGGTCAGGAGATCAAGACCATCCTGGCTAACACGGTGAGACCCCGTCTCTACTAAAAATACAACAAATTAGCCGGGTGTGGTACCGTGCACCTGTAATCCCAGCTACTAAGGAGTCTGAGACAGGAGAATTGCTTGAACCCGGAAAGCAGAGGTTGCAGTGAGCCGAGATTGTGCCACTGCACTCCAGCCTGGGCGATGGAGAAGACTTCATCTCAAAAAAAAAAGAAAAGACAAAGGAAAGTAATTTGATGAGTAATGGAGGAAATACTGAAGATAAAGTGGGAATAATATTGATGCTTTCTTTTGGTATATGGAATGAAGCCCAGTTTTTAATACAAAGTTTCTCATCTCTGATGTACAAATGGCAAAATGTTATAATTCATTTTAGGAAAACTGAAAAAAAAAATCCAACTGAAATCATTTAATGTCCAACAACATATACTGCAAAATGAAGATGAATGAAGACTTTCTTTTTAGACAGTTAATTTTAAATTTCTTAAGTGATTAGGCCAGGGAAGATATATTTTGGTATGTATAGCAAGAGATTTAATTGGATACTTAATCAAAATTACAGATTTTGTTCCCCCCTGAATTCTTTCCTTACATGATAATGCTGTGATGTAACTGGTGAAATTACTCCTAGTTGACCCATAGCACTAATGAAAGCTCAAAGCTGAGAAGCCTGTATAATTTGATCTACAGGTTTCTGAAATGTGTTCTCCATATGGTTTAAACTATTTAGAGTTATATTATTTAAACTGCAACAAGAGTGCAACGACAACAAAGTACTTTGGCTTTTGTATTTTTTTCCTAAGTGCAAAGGATTTTTCTTCTTGATAAAAAATGTTTGCTGTGGGCGGCAACTCTTTCAGTATAGGCATTGTGTTTCTAAGAAGAGCTTTGAGTTTCCTACACAGAACTAATTCCAGGACTTAGACTGACAAAGGGACAAGTAAACATGTTCTCTTTCTTTCCAGAAAACTCCAAGGTCATTCCGTCTTTTCCCGGCTTTTATTTAAAATATATCTGTTCAAAATGTAATCTTTTTTGTTATTTTTTTTTCACTTTTTGTTATTTTGGAATTCACACAGTCTTCTTCTTCTTCTTCTTCTTCTTTTTTTTTTTTTAATATAGAGATGGGGTTTCACCCTGTTGCCCAGGCTGGTCTTGAACTTCTGGGCTCCAGCAATCCTCACACCTCAGTCTTCCAAGGTGATGTAATTATAGGAGTGAGCCACCACACCTGGCCTGGAATGCACATTATTTTATTCCCTCCTCTCCTCCTGTTTTTTGCAGAAAATCACACAAGTCTGAGGACCTGTAAGGCAAATGACAGGGACAATCTTTTTTTTTTTTTTTTTTTTTTTAATTTTTTTTTTTTT
>NC_037672.1:161724430-161808969 GCF_003255815.1 Theropithecus gelada | reverse complement strand
TTTATTTTTTTTTGAGATGGAGTCTCGCTGTGCTCCCAGGCTGGAGTGCAGTGGCATGATCTCGGCTCACTGCAAGCTCTGCCTCCCGGGTTCACGCCATTCTCCCGCCTCAGCCTCCCGAGTAGCTGAGACTACAGGCGCCCACCACCACGCCCGGCTAGTTTTTTTGTATTTTTAGTAGAGACGGGGTTTCACCATGTTAGCTAGGATAGTCTCGATCTCCTGACCTCGTGATCCACCCGCCTCGGCCTCCCAAAGTGCTGGGATTACAGGCTTGAGCCACCGCGCCCGGCCGACAGGGACAATCTTAAGTCCTTTTTTAAAAAAAGATGTTGGTTTATTCTTCATAGCAGCCACCCTGGGGCCTCTATGTACAGGGCCCCTCCTTTGCCTGTGACCCCCAAGGAGTAATTTGAATCACTTGTGCCATATGTTAGATGAGTTGTTAATTCTTTCATTGAGCCTGGATATTGTTATGAGATACTCATTCAAGTTCTCAGACCCCTCAAAAAACCTTGCAACTGCATGAGGTCCTAAAATCACTCATGGAACATTTCCAGTGAAGTGAGGAGGAGGCAGAAAATCCCCAAGGCAAAACCCCTGAGGTTAAAATTTTCAATGCTTCTCTTGTAAACACAAATTTGTGGTCTGAGATCTACAGACTGAAATCCACGCCTATAAATTTATCTTATTTATGATTTTCTGAGCCTCTTTCTCTCTCTCTTTTTGGAGAATGCCTTTCTTTACACTGAGAGGTAATTTGAAATCTTAGATGTGGGTAGAAAGGTTTTTCTTACTTCAACCTGAATGGTTTGATTACTTTACCTATAAACATCAAGTTTTCAAATGTTTGATTTCTGAATGTAATTTTTAAAGTCTTCTGTAATCTGAGCTCTAGCTTGCTTCTCCTTTTTGAAGTCTCGTAGGAGCAATGTTGCGCTTCTACAAATGTTGTCTTGCATTGATGTTTCAGGGAGGAAGAGTAGTATAAAGCAGTGCTTCCTAAATTTGGCAGCGTGGCAACCTCCTGGACTTTTCAGAAATATAAACTTCCAGGTTCTGCTTTAGACCTACTAAATCATACTACTGGGGAGCAAGACTCTAGAGTTAATGTTTTATAAAGGCTTCCCAGGTGATTCTGATGTAACCATCGACCCATTTACAGATTGCTTTTAAGAGCTCTCTAAGCATTTTCTTGGACAGAGTTAATTTACTTAGAAAACCTCTGTATTTAGATGTGAAACAATTTTAGGATGTCCTTTGCCATTAGGAAGGGTCATATGACAGGGCAAATACAAATTTTCATTTTGGTGGCTGCCACGGTGTTAATTTTAATAAAAGTTTAAAAAAATCTAACTACCAGAAATTAAATCTATTCCTGATATTCAGTTCTCAGGTATTTAGTTATGACAGGATGGGATTAGACATTTTAAAAACGTGCATAGAAGACTATAAGGTCAAAACTCTTTTTTTTTGAGACAGAGCCTCACTTGTCACTCAGGCTGGGGTGCAGTGGTGTGATCTTGGCTCACTGCAATCTCTGCCTCCTGGGTTCAAGCAATCCTCCTGCCTCAGCCTCCCGAGTAGCTGGGACTACAGGTGCCCACCACCACACTCAGCTAATTTTTGTATTTTTAGTAGAGACAGGATTTCACCAAGTTGGCCAGGCTGGTCTTGAACTCCTGACCTCAGGTGATTTGCCTGCCTTGGTCTCCCAAAGTGCTGGGATTACAGGCGTTAGCCACCGCGCCTGGTGAAGAGTAAATATATTTCTTAGCATATGATGTTAAGTTCCTTGAAAAAAAATGGGATAAGCTTTGTAATGATAATGGCCTGAGACCTAATTCAACCCAACATCATGTGGTAGGACGTTGTTAATTATTTCAAGCAAAACTTTTGCAGGATCTCCTTCTCCCTCTCCCTCTCCCTCTCCCTCTCCCCCTCCCTCTCCCCCTCCCCCTCTCTCCTCCTCCTCCTCCTTCTCCTCCTCCGCTGCTGCTGCTGCTTCTTCTTCTTCTTCTTCTTCTTCTTCTTCTTCTTCTTCTTCTTCTTCTTCTTCTTCTTCTTCTTCTTCTTCCTTCCTTCCTTCCTTCCTTCCTTTTCTTTTTTCCACAGGCTTTCACTCCCATTGCCCAGGCAGTAGTGCAGTGGCACATC
The DNA here is from genome assembly GCF_003255815.1 of Theropithecus gelada. NCBI lineage: Eukaryota > Metazoa > Chordata > Mammalia > Primates > Cercopithecidae > Theropithecus > Theropithecus gelada. The sequence goes on along the minus strand of NC_037672.1, from coordinate 161,806,812 downwards.
ACTGCTCACTGTAGCCTAAACCTTCCAGGCTCAGATGGCTCTCCCATCTCAGACTCCTGAGTAGCTGGGATTATAGGCATGTGCCACCACACTCAACTAATTTTTTGTATTTTTGGTAGAGACAGGTTTTCACCATATTGCCCAAGCTGGTCTTGAACTCCTAGACTCAAGTATTTTTTGTTTTATTTTGTTTTGAGATGGAGTTTCACTCTTGTTGCCCAGGCTGGAATGCAGTGTTGTGATCTCAACTTACTTCAACCTTCGCCTTCCGGGTTCAAGCGATTCCCCTGCCTCAGCCTACCAAGTAGCTGGGATTACAGGCGCCAGCGACCACACCCGGCTAATTTTTGTATTTTTAGTAGAGACAGGGTTTCACTATGTTGGTCAGGCTGGTCTTGAACTCCTGAACTCAGGTAATCCACCCGCCTAGACCTCCCAAAGTGCTGAGATTACAGGCGTAAGCCACTGCACCCAGCTCTATCTCTATATATTTTTTACATATGTTAAACAGATTTAATGAATCGATATTCCAAGACATGCCAAAGTGAGGTACCAAGACACTGGGCAAATTCCTTAAACACTCTAGGCCCAGTGTCCTTAACTGTGAAGCAGAGGCAGCTATGGAGTCTCCAAGAGGATAGCGTCGTGGGGAGAACTCCATGAGGCCATGTAAGGCAAGCGCTTAGTCTTGCTCACAATGAACACTTAGGAGTAAAATCTACCCAAATGCAAAGACAGGATGCCAATATAGTTCCTCCAGTATCAAATGAAGGTAATGGTGGCATTTCAAAAATCTAACCAAAGACATCTGCTTAGGGAATACGAGGCTCACGGTAAGATCTAAGGAATTCTAGCAAAAGAAAACCGATAGGACTCATCCCAACACGAAGAGAAAACAACACAAATCCCAGGGAGGGAAATTCCAAAGTCCCCTCACATGAAAGGAATGCCTTCGTCCCCAAGTGTGTGGCATCCACGCTGGGGTTTGTCCAAGCACAGAAACCTCTTAGGCTGAACATTTCTGTAGAGCTTCAAACAGGCTGACCATAAAAAATCCCGGCCTGCTAGAGGAAGCTTGTGGAGACAGAGATGCCATTTTCTTTACCTTAGTAGTTATTCTTCCACTCCCACGAGCTCTGAAGAATTTGCATTTTTGAGCAAAGGTATCTACCCCTCAGATCCAAGTTAGTCCTGGCAGATGAAACTCTGGAATTTGCTTCTCAGTAATAAAGAGGAGTTTTCTAACTACCTTCTCATGCCAGCTAAGCTTCAGGTGGCTTAAGGCTGCAAAGATGCTGGTTCTCATCCAAAAAGGACTGATTTCTATTACTCCAGAGAAGAAGGTCTAATCATTTAATCTATGAACTAAGACTTTTCCTTGTTTATAATTTTTATTTTATATTTTATTTTTTGAGAAGGGTCTCACTCGGTCACCCAGGCTGGAGTGCAGTGGGGCAAGATCACGGCTCACGGCAACCTCCACTTTCTGGGCTTAAGCGATCCTCCCACCTCAGCACTGCCCCCCACCTCCCTACTAGTAGCCAGGACCACAGGTGCACGTCACCGGCTAACTTTTTTATTTTTCATAGAGACAGGGTTTCTCCAGGCTGCCCAGGCCGGTCTCGTGGACTCAAGTGATCCACCTGTCTCAGCCTCCCAAAGTGCTGGGCCCATGGTCGTGAGTCACTGCTCTCAGCTATAATTTTTTAAAGGAATCAATTTGGTTCCATTTAACATACATTCAACCAAGACAAAGTATTAATATTTTCCTCTATGAAGAGACTTGGGGTTGGGCATGGTGGCTTATGCCCAAAGGCTGTATGTGGAAAAGTCTCCTTCCCACACTTGTTCCCAGATCCTTAGTTCTCCTCATTAGGAACAAATAATGCTACTGATTTCTTGTTTACTCTTCCAAAGTTTATATGCAATTGTAAGCAATGATATATCTGTATCTACTCAGTTCTGCCATTATAGCTTCAAAACAGTCATAGTCAATACAAAAATGAATGAGCATGACTGTGTTACCACAAAACCATATTTACAAAAATGGGGCCGGGTGTGGTGGCTCACACCTGTAATTCCAGCACTTTGGGAGGCCGAGGTGGGTGGATTACTTGAGGTCAGGTGTTCGAGACCAGCCCGGCCAACGTGGTGAAACTTCATCTCTACTAAAATTAGCCAGGTGTGGTGGTGCATGCTTGTAATCCCAGCTACTTGGGAGGCTGAGGCGAGAGGATTGCTTGAACCCATGAGGCAGAAGTTGCAGTGATCCCACTGCACTCTAGCCTGAGCAAAAGAGTGAGACTCCACTCAAAATTAAAAAACAAAACAAAAACAAAAACACCCCACACATTTACAAAAACGGGTGGGCAGCTCTGTTCTTAGTTTGTCAACACCTACCCTAAGGCATTAATGTCATGAGTTAATTTCTCTCCTGTGCAATTAGAATAGTACTAGTTATGCACAACCCTTGGGAAAATGGAAAAAATAGTCACTCAAATAATTTTCTGCATGGCTAATTCTCTTGTAAACTTGTTGAGAAAGGCTGTGGGATCTAGAAAACCATCTTGCAGTTGATGTCAACTAGTCCCTTTGGAACCTGAGAGCTGTGTCTCTGGAAATGGTGGGCTGTGATACATGTGGGGACCAGCCCCTGTCATTCCTATTTAGTATCTTCAGTTTGTGATCTCTGTAATTTCACCTTGTCCCAGCCCCTGAAGTTGGGTTGGAAGCACACACTGTTGCCTTCTCTGTTCTCCTTCTAATTCCCTAATGTACCCTACTTAATTGATGTAAACTGTATTTTTAAACAAACCTAACCTCATGAATAGTTGTTGTAACCTTTATTCAGTGGGTGGGAAATTAATGGATAGAGCACTAAAGATATTTATTGATGGGGGAAGCTCATGTAATTTTTGAGAGAAAAATCGGTGGCCAGAAGATTAATGACTCAAGCCCAGTAGCAGAGCACGTGGGGTCCAGGCTAGACACACAGGTTGCACCCTCTGAGTCACTTCTGGGTTATACAGAGCGGGATAAATTCTGAGACTGGGGAAAAACACAGTTTACTTGTCTCTCCACATTTTTCTCTTCATGTTTTTACTTCCTGCAAGACTTAGGGTCTTTTCCTTATACTTTAATATCTTTTTCCACAAGGACTTAGAGCTGAAAGAAGAAAAAGTTAAAACTTAAGCTGATTGGTTTAGTTTCTGGTTAACTCTTCAAATAATAGATTAAGCTTGAGAGAAGCTTGAAACCACTGAATGAAGTCAGCTCTTGTATTATTTGTGAACCTTAGTTATTCTTTCTCTATTTCCAGGTAGCACAAATAACGGATTGTTGGTTTTACTTTTAGAAAAATTGACATCTATTTTCCAGTCATTAGATAATAATCATTTCATTTGGATTGATAAATATAGAGGTAACATTTTGAACCCATCTGTATATTTCATTACTGTTATGACTGCTTGAAATACAAAGGTTTTCTTAAGAATAAGTGCTTCTGAAGTCCCATTCTTTCTTCCCAAATCAGAACAAAGAGAAATAAAGTACTTCAGTCTTTTATCAGTTAAAATACTAACAGATGGAAAATAACAAAGAATAGACTGTTTTCCTGCCTATTGTAAGGCAAAATAAAATGTTTACTTGTTGGAAACACTATACCTTTCTTTCAGTCTCTCTCCCCTATCTTCTTATTTTCCTTGATGGACTCTTTCTCTTATCTGAGCAAACTTTCTGTTTGTTTGTTTGACTCTTAGTCTCTCAGTGAACAGCATAGCGACCCATTAGCTCCAGTGCTGGACTCCGACTGTGTCAAGAGTAGAAGTTTGAAATGCAATTCTTATCCATCATATTTCTCCAATTATTAACTCTCCTTTGCTGCCTTTTAAATACTTCACAAAATGGAAACCCCTTTTGAATAAGAACAGCTGATTTTCTGGGAGATGGAAGGACAAGTTATGGAGAGATGCTAGGTTTCTTTATTTAGTATGTGGCTGCTTGAAAGTTGCTATTAGATCTAGAGAACTTTTTTGTTAAGTGTGGTTAGAGTTTAAAGACAATGTTTATTTCTTAGATCCTTCTATTGAAAGAAACATAAGGTGTCTGTATCTGTATATCTATAATAAAATTCAGAAGGCAAGTATATATTTAAATCTATATTAACTGCACACATAAAAACAGAAGGTATTTGTGATGGGTAAATTTCAAAAGGTCTGAGAGTTGTAATAAACACTCCAAACTTCATATACTTATCCAAACTCCTTCATCAAGAAACCGGGATGGGTTGCTATGAGAACACGATTTCTTAAGAAAATTCCTACACCTTCCAGTTTCTGAAAAACTCAGAACTTTCTCACTCAATTTACTATTACTCTGAATGCAAATCAAAAATGATAGAACACTTAAAGTAAAAGATGGTAAGTTTGTTACTACATTGAAAAAAATATTTTATGCTCGATGAGAATACCGTTGAAGAAATATCTCAGCTTTTATCTGAGATAGTTTATCTATCCTTATAAGCAGACATGAATGGCAGAAATCTTATGTTCAGTATGTCTCTGTTATACATAATTATGAGCAGTACAGTTGCTTTTGAAGCACTTTTTTTTTTTTTTTTTTTAGCCCATGCTGGAGTATAATGGCACAATCTCTGCTCACTGCAACCTCTGCCTCCTGGATTCAAGCAATTCTTGTGCCTCAGTCTCCCAAGTAGCTGGGACTACAGGCATGTGCTACTACGCCCAGCTAATTTTTGTATTTTTAGAGACAGAGTTTCACCATGTGGACCAGGCTAGTCTTGAACTCCTGGCCTCAAGTGATTCACCTGACTCTGCCTCCCAAAGTGCTGGGATAATAGGCGTGAGCCACCGTGCCCGGCCTTCTGAAGCATTTTGGATTGCTTTGGTAGATTGGTTATGCTTTGGGTAACAAAATAATAGCCTGGGCTTTTGGCAGTTATTTCTTTTCTTTTGTTTTTTTTTGAGATGGAGTTTTGCTCTTGCTCCCCAGGCTGGAGGGCAATGACGCAGTCTTGGCTCACTGCAACCTCCGCTCCCCAAGTTCGAGCGATTCTCCTGCCTCAGCCTCCTGAGTAGTTAGGATTACAGGCATGGATCACCATGCCTGGCTAATTTTTGTATTTTTAGTAGAGACGAGGCTTCACCATGTTGGCCAGGCTCTGTAATTCTTGACCTCAGGTGATCCACCTGCCTCGGCTTCCCAAAGTGCTGGGATTTCAGATGTGAGCCACTGTGCTCAGCCTTTTGCACCTATTTCATAAACATGTTAGGGAGATTTTGTTTTACATGCACTCTTTAACATCTAATTTGACGGGTTTTAAAAATTTTTTTGTTTTTTGAGATAGGGTCTTCTCTGTCATCCAGGCTGTAGCTCCCTGCAGCCTCAAACTTCCAGGCTCAAGCAATCCTCCTGCCTCAGCCTTGCGAGTAGCTTGGACTATAAGCATGCCCATGGTGCCCGGCTGACCTGACAAGATTCCTAATTGAGAAGTGCTTGCCATTTCCAGTCAATGCAGGAATATATGTAAGATGGGCTAAGGGAGTGAATGGAGCCTCATCCAAGTATTTGAAACCATGTTGTAGATTTTTCTGCTTTTCTGAGAAACCCTATCAGTAAACTTAAAAGTCCAAGTGTCCCAAAATGCTTTCCAATAATAATAGATAGCCTTATTCAGCAATGATCCTAGGCACTGAGTTACACATTTTACTTATACTATCTCTCATCCATTCGTCAACCCAGCAAAGATTTTTTTTAAATGTTCATTTTTTCAGAGAACACCAGGGCTCAGAGAAAGTAAGTAATGTGCCCAAGGTCATATAATAAGGAAAGGTTGGAGCAGACTCAAACCCAGATCTGCTAATCTTTGAAGTCCATTCTCTGTCCTCTCTCACTTAGTGAGCACTTTTAAACTTTACTACTCTGACCTGGGCGACTACTTGGTTAACTCTGTAAACATTCTGTTTACACTAGTATGCCTATCTCTGTGTGGCAGAAAGCCATCTTTATTGAATCTTTCTTGAAAGTGAGCAGTATAGGGCAGGGGTACGTACAGATAAAGCGAGTCTCTCACATGACTGAAACTCTGGCAATGGAGACCTGAGCTATGATTCTTACGAGATGCAGTTAGGTATCTTTGGTTGTATTGTGGACCCCGCCACTATAATGCTGCCAGCATTGATTGTGATGGTTTAATGTCTGTAAGATTTATAAATAACAGGCCAGGCGTGGTGGCTCAAGTGTATAATCCCAGTACTTTGGGAGGCTGAGGCAGAGCATCGCTTGAGTCCAGGATTTTGAGACCAGCCTAGGCAACATAGAGAGGCCTTTGTTCTACAAAAAATTACAAAAATTAGCTGGGTGTGATGACACATGCTTGTAGTCACAGGTACTTGGGTGACTGAAGCAAAAGGATCACCTGAGCCCAGGAGCTCAAGGTTGCAGTGAGCTGTGATTACACCACTGCACTCCAGCCTCGGTGACAAAGCAAGGCCCTCTCTCTCTCTCAAATTTAAAAAAAAAAAAAAAATTATAAATAACAGAAAACTTTCAGCTTTTAGAATGAATAAAGGACACAGAATGACAATTTTTCCTGGATGCATACACATTAAGGATTTACATAGTATTGGGACCAGAGATTTACAAAAACTCATGTCTTTGTAAACCATATTGCTTCAGAAAACGTAGACATTTGTGTTTTAAAGCCTACTGAGGCAATGCTAATGTTTAAATGGAACGTAAGTCTTTCAGAATTTCTGCTGTAAAGCTTTAAAAATATATAGTGTTTTTTTCCCCCTCTTTCACTTATTTCAGATACAGAAGCAATAGCACAGTTGCTTATAGCTTTTCATTATCATTTGTTAGGAGAATGAAGACATAAATTATCATGTGTGTTGCAGGACCAAAAAAAAGTGATTAAAATTTATTTTTTATTGTTGTACCTTACCAAATTGTAGCACATGTAGTTTTCTTCTTTCTCTGTGTTCTATTTTATTATTGTAACCACTTTGGCCTTTTTTTTTTTTTTTTTTTGGTACAATCCATTGCAGCTAGAATGGTGTATAGCTCTGAATAGATATTTTGGATAATGCTGAGTCCCAGAAATGTTGTGAAGTACCTTTCCCAAGTATTGCGTTTATTAATGGTTATTATCATCGTGTTTAATCAGTAAGTGATTTTAACTTTCGTCATTATCCCTGCTTCTTGTTTACTGTGGATAAGTAACTCCCATGGATTGCTTTCTCTGTCTTCTTAGCGAGAAATATTGGTGGCTATGAGATCATAGCTCAACAGCTTCAATTCTATGCTCTTCCTCCGAGCAATTTTTCTTCTCTTCAAACTTTTTCCTTTTCTTCTCTCTTCCCTTTGTTTCATGTTCTTCCTCTACCATAAAAAAGAATTCAGAAAAAAGAATGTAAATTCGCCATTTGGAAAAAGTAGAAATTAACTTCGGTTATAAGAAGACTTGGGTGCTCACTAACGTAACTTTTTCTGCTGGCTAGGAAGAGGATTACACCTAGTGAAAGGAGACAGAGCAAGGATGAGAGGACGTTTGTCCACTGGGAGGAGACTAGTGAGCACTCGTTTCTTTCTAGGTAATGTTTTGGTCCAATATCGCAAAGGCTAATGACATCTTTTGTAAGGTGTGAACTGCCTCTGAACTAGGACGCACTAAGATAATGAGCAGAAAGAGCACTGAGATTGATGTTAAAATTCATGGCATGTGAGAAACATGTCACATATAAAGACAGAGAAAGCTGTAGAGGGCTGGGTGCTCAAGACAACTGGTGATAGATTTTGGGAGCCCACTGTCCACAGACTGGGATCCATAAGCCTGAGGGGCATTGTCACTTGGTCTGGTAACCCATCTCAGTCTGTTCTGGGGTCCCTGGGCCTAGTGTGTGAGCTATCAAGATACCATTTCTTAGGCACTAGTTAATATTTCCTGAAATAAGTAAGTTAAACAGGCCAGGTGCGATGACTCGTGCCTGTAATTCTAGCACTTTGGGAGGCCGAGGCGGGCAGATCACTTGAGCCCAGGAGTTCAAAACAAGCCTGGCCAACATGGCGAAATCCCGTCTCTACTGAAAATTTAAAAATTAGCCTGGCGTGGTGGCGTGTCTGTAATCCCAGCTACTCAGGGGGCTGAGGCAGGATAATTGCTTGAAACTGGGAGGCGGAGATTGCAGAGAGCTGAGATAGCACCACTGTACTCCAGCCTCGACGGAGAGACTTTGTAAAAAAAAAAAAAAAAAAAAGAAAAAGAAAAAATAAGTTAAACACCCTTTAAATGTAATTATGACTGTCCTCTGGAACCTCAAGAAGTCTAGGCTAAAGCATTCCCTAGGCAAGAGAACTAGTGAAGAGCTGAGGAAAACTACTAAATTAAAAGGCTCAGATTCTCTTTACTCTTTGCCACTAGTTTGCAGAATGATATCTCATAAATCATTTTATTTCTCTGGTTCTGTTTTCTAAATGTTTTAAACGGGTTGTGTTGGGTGAGTCTTAAAGCACCTTATGGCTTTGAAATTTTACTTCTATCTACTTTGATTGCACATACTGTCCATTTATATTATTAGTCCTGATGTCAATTAGCACCGCTTATCTTCAATCATTCATTCGCTCATTCATTCAGCAATTCTTACTGAGCACACACCATGCTTCAGACTGTTTTAGATGCTTGGGATACATCAGTGAATAAAACTGACAAAGATCACTGCCTCTTGTGATGGTTCATTTTTTGTGTCAACTTGAGTGGGCCATGGGGCCCAGATGAAACATTGCTTCTGGGTGTATCTGTCAGGGTGTTTCTGGGTGAGATCAGCATTTGAATTGGACTCAGTTAAGCAGGTGGCCTTCCCCATGTGAGTGGGAATCATTCAACCTGCTGAGGGGGTGCATAGAACAAAAGGCTAAGGAAGGAGGAATTCCTCCCATTTTTCCTGCCTCACTACTTGAGCTGGAGATCTCATCTCAGATATTCTTCTGCCCTATATTACACTGTTCTTTCCATTGCTATTAAAAAAATCCCTGAGACTGGCTAATTTATGTTTATGTTTATGTTTATTTTATTTATTTATTTTTTATTTTTTTGAGACAGGGGCTTGCTCTGTTGCCCAGGCTGGAGTGCAGTGGCGCGATCTTGGCTCACTGCAGTCTTGAACTCCTGGACTCAAGCGATCCTCCCACCTCAGCCTCTTGAGTAGCTGGGATTACAGGCACGTGCCATCATACCCAGCTAATTTTTGTGGGGATGGGGTTTGTTATGTTGTCCAGGCTGGTCTTGAACTCCTGAGCTCAAGAGATCCACCCTCCTTGGCCTCCTAAAGTGCTGGAATTATAGACATGAGCCGGTAATTTATAAAGAAAAGAGGTTTAAGTAGCTCATGCTTCTGCAGGCTGCCCCAAGCATGGCACCAGCATCTGTTCACCTTCCAGGGACGCCTCAGGGAGCTTTGACTCATGGCAGAAGGTGAAATGGGAACAGACACTTCACACGGTGAAAGCAGGAACAAGAGAGTGAGGGGGAAGATGCCACACACTTTTAAACAGTCAGACTTCATGAGAACCTACTCACTATCACGAGGACAGCACCAAGGGGATGGTGCTACACCATTCACAAGAAATTCACCCCCATGGTCCAATCACCCCCCAACCAGGCCCCACCTCCAACATTGGGGATTACAATTCAACATGAGATTTAGAGGGGACAACATCCAAATAGTATCATGCCCTCAGACTGCAGTTTCTGTCACTGACTCTCCTGGTTCTCAGGTCTTTGGACTTGAATGGAATTATACCACCAGCTTTCCTGGATCTCCAGCTTGCAGACAGTAGATCATGGAATTTCTCCATCTCCATAATCCCCTAAGTCAATTTCTTATAGTAAATCTCCTTTAAAAATCATTATATCAAAAAGATACCTATCCTCATATGTTTATCGCAGCAATGATAACAATAGCAAAGATAAGGAATTAAACCTAAGTGTCCATCAATGGATAATTGGATTAAAAAATGTGGTATGTATATGCCATGGACTACTTAGCCCATAAAAAAGAATGAAATCATGTCTTTTGCAGCAACATGGATGGAACTGGAGGCCATTATCCTAAGTGAACTAACTGACAAACAGAAAGACAAATACTGTGTATTCTCACTTATAGGTGAGAGATAAGCAATAGGCACAAGTGAACATTCAGAGTGGAGTAATAGATATCAGGGACAACAAAAGGTGGGAGGATGCGAGAGTAGTGAGGGTTCAAAAATTACCTATTGGGTATTAATGTTGACTATTTGGGTAATGGGTACATTAAAAGCCCAGATTTCACCACTATGCAATATATGCATGTAAGAAATTTGCACTTTAGGCCAGGTGCGGTGGTTCACACCTGTAATGCCAGCACTATGGGGGCTGAGGCGGGTGGATCACCTGGGGTCAGGAGTTCAAGACTAGCCTGGCCAAACTGGTGAAACCCCATCTCTACTAAAAATGCAAAAATTAGCCAGGCATGGTGGCGTGCACCTGTAGTTCCAGTTACTCCAGAGACTGAGGCAGGAGAATTGCTTGAACCTGGGAGACGGATGTTTCAGTGAAACAAGATCACACCACTGCACTCCAGCCTGGGTGACAGAGTGAGACTCTGTCTCAAAAAAATAAGAAAGAAAAGAAAGAAAATCTACACTTTACTGTCTACATATATATATATAGGAATATATCTAAATGTATCTAAACATATATATAAGGAATGTGATCAAATTCTGGGTGCATATATATATAAATGTCCTTTTGTATCCGTGTTTATATCTATATTCTATTGGTCTGTGTTTCTGTAAACCTTGACTAATATACTCTTTCTTCCCATATCCCCAAGCTTACCTTCTTGCAGACAGAGACAGATAATAAATAACAAAATATAATAAATAAGAAAATTTACGGCATGCTAGCATGCACTATATAAGAAAAGTAAAACTTGTTAAGGAGGATCGGGAATACTGAGGTAAAGAGGAGATTGAAATTTAGATGATGTGGTGAGCATAAAGCTTATTAAGAAGGCGACATCGAGTAAGTACTTGAGGGAGATGAGGAGTGATGTGAATATTATTAATTAAAAGAGTCATCCAAGCAATGAGAGCAGCCAGTGGAACAACCTAAAGCAGGAACCCCTCTGTGTATTTCAGATACAGCTGGAAGAACAGCGTAGTCAGAGGTCCTAGAGACAGATACAGAAAACAAGATCAAGAGGCTGGGGGAAAGACATTTGGCTCTGTTAGTCATTGTAGGAATTTTGGCTGCTGGTCTAAATGAAATAGAAAGTCATTACAAGATTTTGAGCCAATGAATGATATGATCAATTATTGCCGTACTCTGGGTGAGAGATGATGGTGGCTTGGATCAGGGTGGTGGCAGTGGAGGTTTAAGGAATGTTATCAAATTCTGGGTGCATTTTGAAGCTATAGCCAACAAGATTTGCTGACAGTTTGGATATGGTTATGAGAGAAAGAGGTTTGTCTTGAGCCACTGGAAAGATGGAGTCACCAACAACTTTGAAGGGAAGGCAGTGGGTGGATGAGGTTTTGGAAGCAAGATCAGGAATTAAGTTTGGATTTTGACTTTGAAGTAGGTAGGCTGAGCAGAAAAGAGGTCTAGGCTAGAGATACAAATTTGTAACTCATCAGGTTACAGATGTTGTTTAAAGCCAAAGCAACAAGGTAAAAGCGATCACCAAGGGAATGTGTGCAGATAGAGAGGAGGTGGAAGGACTGAGTCCCAGGCCCTCCAGCATTAGGGGGAATCTACAGAGGAGGCACACGATGACTGACGGGGAAGGCAGAGGGGAAACCAAGAGATGTATATCTGCGCATTTCTCATTATTGAAGGAATTCAGATTTAAAATAATCACTGCAGTAACACTTTCAGCAGTTGTGAATAAATTAAGTTTGCAAACTGAAGAAAAAGAACAGAATGAGAAGTGATGCTGCAGAATTTATTTTACACATGGTGGCTTGAACAAAACCCAACCTAACCAATAGAAATTGTGCATCTACTGATGAGCTATTTGAGGATTTTTCAGAGGAAATGATTCAAGTTTGCTTATATTTTGGGTAAGCAAATTCAGGCATTAAAGTAGTTCTAAGCCCATTGAAAATTAGCCCATAAGCTGGATACTTCTATAAATTTATAATAACATTGCCACCTTCTCAGAGTCTTTTGAGGATATCAGCAAGGAGTGAAGGTGGGGGTATCTCTGCCGTGTCTGGTGACCTGTGATGAGGGAACTGAGATGTTGCACCTCACTAGACTGTGCTTTCTTGGAGGGCAGAGGCTGTGCTTCAGTCACCTGTATACTATGCAGCCCTGGCATATTGTAAGCAATTAGTAAACAGTGATTAAATGCATTATTAACTGATTATAATTAATACTTGATTGCTTACAACATGGCAGGCCTTGGAAATATGAAAATGACTAAAAAATATAATCTTTATTTATTAAGCATTTGCTCTTCCCAACAACTCTGTGAAGTAGGGTTATATTCAATTATCTTATATTTACTTATATTCAATTATCGTACTCTAACAAATTAGGATTCTTCTTGTTTTTGTTTTTCGAGATGGAGTATCGCTTGGTCACCAGGCTGGAGTGCAGTGGCGTGATCTCGCCTCACTGCAAACTCTTCACCTCCTAGGTTCAAGCGATCTCCTGCCTCAGCCTCCAGAGTAGCTGGAATTACAGGTGACCGCCACCACACCTGGCTAATTCTTGTATTTTTAATAGAGATGGGGTTTTGCCATGTTGGCCAGGCTGGCCTCGAACTCCTGACCTCAGGTAATCCACCAGCCTTGGCCTCCCAAAGTGCTGGGATTACAGGTATAAGCCACGGGGCCTGGCCCCTACAAAGTAGCTCTTATTAATGCCTTGTTATAGGTGGACAAAACTGAGGCTCAGTGATAGTAAGCTAATTTGTCCAATCTAAATTATGTCAGGAGCAAATTTGAGATTTGAATGCAAAACTTTCTGATTCAAAGTCGTAATACAACGTTGCCTTCATTAAAATTAAATTTTGTACCATTATGTAGCCGAATTTAGAACTCGCAGTGTAAAAATGGAGATTTATTAGTATTGAGTGAGAGTACAATTTTATTTTCTCATTGCAAAGTATGTAAAGTAAGAAGTGAAAGTTTTTCTTTTCTAATTAAGGGGCAATAGTTCATTATGTTTCCAGATTTAAAAAATATTAAAAAAATTTTTTATACTTTCTCTTCCTCTCTGTGTATCTCTGTAAGATATATTCATTTATTTTAGTTTTAAAAAATTATTATTATTATTATTATTATTTTGAGACAGAGTCTTGCTCTGTTGCCAGGCTGGAGTGCAGTGGCCTGATCTCGACTCACTGCAACCTCCACTTCTGGGTTCAAGTGATTCTGCTGCCTCAGTCTCCTGAGTAGCTGGGACTACAGGCGCATGCCACTATGCCCAGCTAATTTTTGTATTTTTAGTAGAGACAGGGTTTTACCATGTTGGCCAGGATGGTCTCAATCTCTTGACCTCGTGATCCACCCGTCTCGGCCTCCCAAAGTGCTGGGATTATAGGTGTGAGCCACCACGCCTGGCCCTATTTTAGTTTTTAAACAAAAATGTGATTGTAGTAAACGTATTATTCTATACGTTGCTTTTTTACACTAAAGATTGTGGACATTTCCCCACATATACATCTACATTTCTTCCTCTTTCTTCTTCTCTCTTTTTTTTTTTTTTTTTTTTGAGACAGGGCCTCCCTCTGTCACCCAGACTGGAGTGCAGTGGCATAATCATTATGGTTCACTGCAGCCTCAACCTCCTGGGCTGAAGTGATCCTCCCACTTCAGCCTCCCAAACAGCTGGAACTACAGGTGTGCACCACTGCTACCAACTCAATTTTTAAAATTTTTTGTAGAGATAGGGTTTCCTTATGTTGCCCAGGCTGGGCTGGAACTCCTGGGCTCAAATGATCCACCTGCCTTGGCCTCCCAAAATGCTGGGATTACAGACGTGAGCCACTGTGCCTGGCAAGTTGCCTTTTCAATCTGTTGATTGTGGCTTTCGATGCACAAGTCTTTAAGTTTGATGTAGTTTATGTTATTTATTTATATGTATTTGTATTTAGTTTGTTCGTACTTTTGGTTGCATGTGCGTTTGGTGTCATAGCCAAGAAATCATTGCCAAGTCAAATGCTACGATGCTTTTCTTATGTTTTATTCCAGGAGTTTTATATTTTTGAGTCTTACATTTAGATCTTTAACCCATTTTGAGTTAATTTATGTATATGGTGTGTTATAGACTGAATGTTTCTGTCCTACTTAGTCCCAAATTCAGATGCTGAAGCCCTAACCCCTAGTGTGTGTGTTTGGAGATGGAACCTCTAAGGAAGTCATTGAGGTTCAATGAGGTCAAAAGGATGGGGCTCTGGTCTAGTAGAATTAGTGCCTTTATAAGGTGAGACACCAGAGATCTTGCTCTTTCTCCCTACATTCACACAAAGAAGAAATCATGTAAGCAAACAGCAATATAGCAGCTGCCTAAAAGCCAAGAGAAGAAGCCTCAGAATAAAACCTACTTGACCAGTACCTTAAAATCTTGGACTTCCCATCCTCTAGAACTGTAAAAAATAAATTTTTGTTGTATAAGCCATCCAGTCTATGGTATTTTATTATGGCAGCCCTAACAGACTAATACCTGGTGTAAGATGAAGGTCCAACTTCATTATTTTGTATGTGGATATCTAGTTTTTTTGTTTTATAATTTCAGTTTTTATTTTAGATTCAGGGGGTGCAAACACAAGTTTGTTACCTGAGTTATTGTGGGATGCCAAGGTTTGGAATACAAATGATCCTGTCACCCAGATAGTGAGCTTAGTGCTCAATCGTTAGTTTTTCAACCCTTCTTTTCTCCCTCCTCACTCCGTTAGTCTTCAGTGTCTATTGTTGTCCATGTTTATATTCATGAGTACCCAATATTTAGCTTCGGCTTATAAGAGAGAACATAATGGCATTTTATTTCCTGTTTCTGTGTATATTTGCTTAACGTAATGACCTCCAGCATCAGCCATATTGCTGCAAAGAACACGATTTTGTTCTTTTTGTGGTTGCATAGTAGTCCATGATATTCAGTTTTCTCAACAACTGTTGAAGAGAAGGCCCTTTTGCAATTGAATGAGCTCTTTATTCTAGTCCATTGGTATATGTTTTCTGTTTTTATGCCAGTGCTACATTGTATTGATTACTGTGGCTTTGTAATGTTTTGAAATCAGGAAATATTAATCTTCCAACTTTGCTCTTATTTTTCAAAATTGTTTTGACTAGGGTCCCATGAGATTCTATATGAATTTTATGACAAATTTTTTTATTTCTGCAGAAAAAGTTATTGAATTGTGGTAGCAACTCTGTTGAATCTGTAGAAAACTTTGAATAGTATTTGGATTTTTATGTGTACTGAAGTGGTCTTCCATAGTAGTAATCACAGTTCAGATGCTGAATTCACCAGTTAATAATGCTAAATGAAAAATTAAAAAGACAAAACCTTTTGAAACAAATTCAGCACTTTGAAATGCTATACAATTTAGATAAATTTTGGCAAATTTCTCTTTTAGGAATTACAGACTGCGTCTTCGTGTTGCTCCTTTCCTCAGATCTCATGTAGGAAACCTTAATTAAATAAGCTGTGAAAAAAATAATTATTGCTAATGATTTATTTATTAGCAAAATTTACATCAAGACAAACTAAGTTTCCCAAAGGGTGGAGAAATTTGTCAAAATATTGCCTAAATATTATATTACTTCAGAACAGTCCTTTTGTCAATGAGTTCCTACACATCTTTTAAAAATGTATTTTCAATTAGCTCCCCCTTTTTAGACAGCTTTCAATAAACTGTTTTGGAAAAGACTAATGATAATCTAAAATGTTGCTACTTAAAGTGTAGTCTGTGGCCTAGCACCATGACATCACTTGAGAGCATTCTGAAACAATGCAGAATCTCAGATCTACTAAATTAGAAGTTGCATTTTCACAAGATCTTCAAGGGAATCAAATTCACATTAAAGTTTTGAGAGGCACTGATTAATTCATAGCTAATTCAATGGAACTTTGTGTAGCAAGGATCTAAAGCATCAGCTTGCCCTGTCTTGCCCAGAAAATCTTGTGTAGCTGACAATAATATTGAATAGAAAACCAAATACAACATGTTCTCACTTATAAGTGGGAGCTGAGCTGTAGATACGCAAAGGCATACCGAGTGGTATAAACAGACACTGGAGACTCAAAAGTGGGGAGTGTGGGAGGGGGTGAAGGATGAAAAATCACCTATTGGGTACCATGTACACCATTCAGGTAATGGGTACACTTAAAGCCCAGACATCACCACTACACAATTCATTCAAGTAACCAGAAACCTCTTGTACCCTAAATCTATTGAAATAAAATTAAATAATAATAATAGTAATAATATTGACAACAAAATGTCTGAGAATCATTGCTATAGATGATTACTATAGACAATATAACTAGTTTGTTAAGAATGAGTAAACTTTTGGAAGGCCAGGGCAGGTGGATTGCTTGAGCCCAAGAGTTCGAGACTAGCCTGGGCAATGTAGTGAAAACCCCATCTCCACCAAAAAATTACAAAAATTACCTGGGTGTGGTGGTATGTGCCAGTAGTCCCAGCTACTCAGGATGCTGAGATGGGAGAATGACTTGAGCCTGGAAGGCAGAAGTTGCAGTAAGCTGAGATCGCACCACTGCAGTCCAGCCTAGGCAACAGAGCCAGACCCTGTCTCAAAAACTAAAAAATGACTAAAACTACCAAATGTATTATAATTTTTTAAACAGTGATATGTCATGTCTTCTTTCATAGTAGGCAAATAAATTTATATGTCTAACAGATTTAAATATTTTAGTGATAATTAAGAAAACGTTAATCTACTAAATGTAATAAATTTATTGAGAATAAGGAAAAACAGTCCAAGATAATGTTAGAAGTAGCTATAAATTAACAATCAAAGAGGATAGAATTTATATCTGTGATCTGGAAAAAAAATCTCGAAAGTGATTATTCTTGGATATTTTTCCTTATACACGTAACAAGGATTAAGGAATAATGTAATTGTTATATGGAGTTTTCAGCTTCAATGCTAGCCTCTGAATATGTACAGATTCCACAGATCTGCAAATAATTAGCTGACAATGCTGGAATGCAGAAACAGGTCTATAATCTATTTGTGGATTGACCATATGTATTTTTCTTTGAATATATATTTTTCTAAAAATTGTTAAGGTCTTTTATTTTGATTTCTTAAGGTAACCTCTGCAGCATTTGTTTCTTACATTAAAGTTCTATAATTACACCTTCTTTTCACCATAAAATCTAGAGGTGAAACTAGATGAATATACCCCAAAAGTATACTTTTTTACTAATAAAAAGTATTTATTATGTGACTGAAAAATACTAACCTTAAATATCGTAAGAATTTGGTAAAGTAAAAATAGAAAACTTTATTTTATTTTTCGTGTCAAAATTTCATCACTTTGAGGTTTTCTGTGTTTTATTTTTCAGAAGCCATGGTTACTGGAAGCATGAAAGTCAAAGGTAAGGCTAATTTACTTTATTTGTAATAGTAAGAATTTATACCCACTCCCACTGCTTCACTGGACTAATAAAAAAAGGAATTTATAAGTGTCATGTGATGTTACTTAAAGTGAATTACTTGCATGTTGAAATTTATTAGATAACCTTATTAGTGATTTTGCAATCTGTAACATATGCAAATAATTTAGTTTTCAGAGCTTGTTTTAATACTTGAATACTAATTCATTTAAAAAGATTTTTTTTTAAAAAAATAGTATCATTCAAATCAGTGATAGCAGGTGAAGTAATTATTTAGCTTATAAGTTTTCAAATTTCCTGTTTAGGTGTTTCAGTCATCATAGCATTTCATCTATATTTTTTAAAGTTAGGATTTTGCTTAGTAAAATGCGCCTAGGAGAATTCTGATGCTGTGTGCGGCCTATCAAAAACTAGGGAATCATGTGTTCATTGCTTATCTGGTTCCCTTGAATGTGTTGTGAGACAGAAGTAGGCATAACCTGAAGAAAGGAAAGTTGAATGAAGTCTCCAAATGACTAAATGTGTATTTTAGGGTCTTAAGTCCTCTTCTATGTATAACTAGATTTCTAGTCCTTTGTTACATATAAACAGATGTTCTACATAACAGTTTTAGGCTTGTTTGATGTATCCTGGAAATAAATAAGAGATCTAGGAGACTGGGGACTCAAAGAGAGAAACATTAACTTCAGTTTTTGTCAGAGAAGGATAAAAGATGAGACAGAACTTATTCTCAAAAATAAGTACCATCTTCCAACATTGCTTATCTCTTGAGTTGCAGAAATGCACTGCGGTAATGCAAACACATTTGTGACAAAGCATCAGATTAATAAAATTTAGTTAAACTCTGTAATTACTATGGGATAAAATTCATTTGAATTTTACTCTTTTCCATTTATGAATTTTCTATATAGGTAGGAGCAAGATTCCAAAAGTTAACTACTAAAAATTATGCGTTGAGAATATTATGCCTCTACCCAGTGAAGTTTCTCTTACAGTGGACAAATATTTTGGTAGTCATGAAAATGCAATCATTTAAAATGTTCAGGTTAAATGACAAGATGACTTTTATATAAGTATGAGATTCTTAAGTTATTCCTTAGTTCAATCCATAGAGATATTCGAGAAACTTTTTTGACATTACCTGTGGAGTGTAGGTAAAGGAGAGACTGAGGTCTGCCTGAGTGAGTTCATTTGTACCTCTGCTGGCCTTTGATTCTCCCTCAGTGCTTAACACCAATGCTGCTGACAGACCTGTTTCTGCATTCCAGCATTGTCAGCTAATTATTTGCAGATCTGTGGAATCTGCAAACATTCAGAGGCTAGTCTTGAAGCTGAAAAACTCCATATAATAATTAAATTATTCTTTAATCCTTGTTATGTGTATAAGGAAAAGTATCCAAGAATAGTCACTTTCAAGATTTTTTTTCCAGATCACAAACAGCTTTCAAGTAAGAGCACCAGCCTTGCACACAAATCAGTTTCTTGTTTTTATTGCTTCTTAAATCTAAAGTTCCATTAATGTCTCAGAACTCCCCAATTTTGCAGTTAAAACATAAAAGCAACACATTTTTCTTTTGGAAACGATAAATTTTGTACTGAAATAGCATATAGAATACCAAAGATTGCCATTTGAAAATGTTCAAAATTTCTAAAGAAGAGATATACAATATAGCACATGTTTTTAAATCTAGCTCAAAAAGTGCTCTTAAAAAATTAGAAGAAAACGGCCGGGCGTGGCGGCTCACGCCTGTAATCCCAGCACTTTGGGAGGCCAAGGCGGGCGGATCACCTGAGGTCAGGAGTTCGAGACCAGCCTCAACATGCAGAAACCCCGTCTCTACTAAAAATACAAATTTAGCTGGGCGTGGTGGTGCATGCCTGTAATCCCAGCTACTTGGGAGGCTGAGGCAGGAGAATTGCTTGAACCTGGGAGGTGGAGGTTGCAGTGAGCCAAGATTGCACCATTGCACTCTAGCCTGGGCAACAAGAGGGAGACTCCATCTCAAAAAAAAAAAAAAAAAAAGAAAGAAAGAAAAATTAGAAGAAAAGAAATTTTATAGATTCAGATTGGTCACGAGTAGTTAGTTTATTTGAAATATTTTTCCATCAGCACTACCCCAGGGCATTAGGTTTGGTGATTCTGTTTCTCCTTTTATAAAATGAAAATTCTAATGTCTCTCACAGTTTTACCACACAGAACAACACAGTGCATATATCCCTGTAAATAGTGTTATTAATCAGAAGAATTGGCACTAGCGAGTCTCAAGAGTTAGAGGAGCAATTATACTCAGCTCTCTACTTTTCTGAAACATAATTATTACATAGCATTAAAAACATTCTTCCAAACAGGGACCATTGGGTTCAATGGATTGCTGATGATATTTATTTTCCAATAAAAGCAAGTTATTGAAAATACATCCAAGAAACATTTCTGCACTCTTCCTCATATATATTGTGTAAAACCGAGGGTGGTGGGGAGAATCTTTAAAAAGTACTGAACCCAAGAGCTGGGTGTAGAACCTAGGCAGGAAATGGTGTTATAATTCTGAAAAACTGACAATAATATGTGCCCCAAGGTAGTAGTACATCTATATATAAGTAGATTGTCAAAGATGTTACAAGACCAAATACGTGTCTAAATCAGAAAGCGATGCTATGTTCACAGGCTTTCTCTTAAATGGCTGATGTAAAGCACTAAAAAGACTTGAAGAGAACAGGATGAAAAATAGGCCTATATCCTTGGGCACGTGATACTGTGCCTATGTTTACATAAAACACTTTTTTTTTTTTTTTTTTAAGACGTAGGGATTTGGAGGCCAGGATTAAAAGATCTAGAATTTCCATTATCCAAGTAAAGTGAGTTCTAGTTCATGACATTTGAGATTCAACTGTCACAGAAGAGAGAAGACAGAGAAGACTGGGCCTACTCTGACTGTATCCACTGGTTTTAGCTTGAAAAAAAAAGCACAAATGCTTATTTTTAACTTTGAATAAAACAGAATAGAGAAAAGAAGGAAAAAAATGGAGAAAGAAAGAAAGGAAGGAAAGAAATGAAAATATAAGAGCAACACTGTGTTTATCCTCTGGAAACTATGCATTTCTTTTTTTCTTTTCTCTTTTTTTTTAATTGAACACTTCATGAATTTGTATGTCATCCTTGCACAGGGACAATGCTAATCTTCTCTGTGTCATGCCAATTTCAGCGCATGTGCTGCCAAAGCGAGCACCATTTCTTTGTCTAAACATCTTATAGTAGTTTAAAAAAATCTTGGCACATCATTTAGTATCTCTTCAAATGCTGTCCAGGAAGTAGTAACTAATCCCAATTTACCACAAATACCAATATTGCATTGTTAAGTAGTTTTAAGAATTATTTAATAAAAACTCAGAGATATAAAAAAGGAAACTGAAAATTATTAACGTATAACCATCTATCCCTGAGGGTAGGACTTAATCTCACTTCCCTTCCTTAAGTTGCTGTCCTTAAACATTTCTGCACAATGTTCTTTAGTTTGCGCAAAGAATTACTGGTGCCACCTGTAACCCTGGGGTTCCACTAGCAATTTCAAGAATAAACTTTGAGCTATGATTCCTATTGGTTTATGTGTGCTTATCTAAGCTCAAATGATTTTTTAATTAAATGTTTTTGTGTCCTATACCTACTCATTTATGTTTAAAAGGGTCCATCTGGATGACATCAAGCAGGCTGTAAGCCTTTTGACCCAATGTAAAGTGTCCAAATGTTCAAACAAGGCAGTGACAACCCCCTTTGGGATAAGAGAAAATTTAATCCGGTTTTATTGGCTTGGATCTATACCTAGAAAGCCTTGCCACTAGCATTTAGGCATTTGGGCACACAAAAAAGAGGGAGTTTAGTAGCTGAAGTGTGAATAAATTTTCTGGATAACTAGTTTCTGATTCAATAATGGTAGAAGAGAGCACTAGAATTCTAGCAAAAAAGATACATAAAAGCTAAAATATGTTTTCAAAAGTGAGCAAATAGTAATCTCTCTTTTTTAAAATTTTTGTTATCCATAAATCCTAGGGTTTCTGGCAAGAATTCTTATTATCCATAGCAGAATTTTAACTACCCCTAAGGAAATGTAGTTGTCATCATTTCTGGAAAGATGTCTTTGATCAACTACTCTCTCACCTGGAGCACAAACCAGGCCCTGGGAACAGCTTTCAGGTAGCTCCTGAATGGCATTTTCAGTAGCTGCTAGGGTAGTTTAAATATAACTCATTACATAAAACTGGAGCCACAAAGGCTGTAACTGCTGGCTGGTGGGAATTGTTTTACTGAGCAAATAGTTTAACAAACATCCATCCTTAGCAAACATCCTTCAACCAAGATTAAGTTCCTGGGAAATTGTGTCACAAAAATAAGTTCTATTATTTTTCTAAAATCTGTGAAGTTGATTTTTTCCTTGGGGTTCTAATATTTAGATTTAAATTGGATAATGGTTTATTTTACATGCTTTCTTAAAAGTGCTGAATATCTTGACCATTTCCGACGGGAAACCATAGTTTATGTGGTCTTTAGGGACGACCACGCTCCCTCATGATATACGATTTTTCCTAGCTACTAATTGAAGTCTGGGATGGGATTTAGGGAGTTCCAAGGATCTGGGCTATTTGTAGCCAGGACATTTAATAACCTATTCCAAATGATATTCTACTTCTACCATTATAAGAAACTGTCTGACTTTTAAAATTCTCAAAAGATAGGTTTCCTTTTGTTAAAGATATATGCATATGTGTGTGTATATATATGCATACACACACACAAGAAGCTTAAAGATTATGTAAATATATGCATTGTGTAGCTGAACACTGAATAGGATTAAACTTAAATATATATATTATATATATATACACACACACACAATAAGTTTAAAGATTATGTAAATACATGCTTTGCATAGCTGAACATTGGATCTGCAGCTCAAATTCATTTCAATAACAAAGAAAATATATTTGGTACCTACACAAATAATTCCTTGAATATGGTTACTATTTTATAGTTTCCATTTCATTTGATCCTTACAAAAACCTTGGTATGTGGTTTATCTCCATTATACAGAGCAGGAGATTGAATCTTACTAGTGTTTGATGATGGACTTTGAACTTTGGAGTTAGTGAATAAAATTTTGAAAAACAAAGTGTAAACAAACAAGAAAAAAATGGTTTAAAAAATCCATTTTGGAGTGTTTTTAATTGCTCTTGTCATGAAGAAATTATTCTTCTTTTAGTAAATGTTACAAGATTATTTTTACAACTCAGGGAATTAAAAAAAAAAAGGCCAGACAAATAAACAAACAGAACCTTGGGGAGAGGTTGATGATAGCAAAGATCACTTGATTTTGTGTATGGCTAGTTATCTTTTCTTTTCCAAACACACAGCACTCCAAAGGCATCCTATTTGTATAATTAGTCCAATGACCCCAGCTATGGCACAACTCCTTAAGATGATTCTGTATTGATTCTTGTGATTCTCAGGCTCGTAAGTAGGACTCGGGATTCCCAAACCTAGGCCTTTCTTATTTCCATCTCAACCCTGTGGGAAGTGAACTGTTAGTAAATCTTATTTCTCCCAGCATGTTCGTAGTCCCTTCAACAGGAATCAACAAACCATATTCTTCAACTTACTGGCTTAGTGCTGAATTTCCTTTCATACGAAATTCATCATATACTATCTGATTCTACCTGTTTGTGGTCGTTTTGCCATCTTTTAAAAAAGTTTTCTTATACTCATCAAATGACTTTTTCTGTATTAGAAAAATACTTTATCCGAAATGTGACATATAATACTATCAAGAACCAATGGCGTCTAGCAGTTACATTTACCCACCACAAATAAAACTCCTGTTTGTTTCAGGGTTCAGTTAGAGAGCTAGCCAAACTGCAGTCATTAGTCTATAATAACTCAAAGGCGAGCATTCTTGGGAGTCAAGCTTGGAACGTCTTCTGTCCCCTTAATCATACATTTTACATCTCCTTAGGGAGTGGTGAGAATGATGTGCAGTTACCACTCCCACAGAATTAGTCTCAACTCCCAGCTGGGCCCTCGCCCCCAACTTTCTTCATTGTTAGTTGTACTTTTAATTTTTATTTTTAGGGCCACCATTCTTCCAGCCAATGATGGGAATTCCAGCAGGGGAATTTATTATGCTCTGGTGAGGGAAAATAATGCCTGGAATTCTTGTCATTTTCAAGTTACTAAAGCAGTACTTTGAGAGTTAATTTTTAAAATTTTATGTCATAAAGAAAACTGCTTCTTTTTTTTCACATTTTCTGAGGTTTTTCTGTATAAGTAGCTATAGGAAAATTCATATAAATAAAGTGAAAATGTCAGTATAGGCAAAAAATTAATTATTTTATTTTAGCAAGATGTATCACATATTTTTCTTTTTATGTGTGCAAGTATTTATTTTTTCAGAAAGAGAGGTGGGGGATGCAGTCTTGCTGTGTTGCTCAGGCTGGTCTTGAACTCCTGGCCTCAAGTAATCCTCCCACCTTAGCCTGTTAAGTAGCTGGGATTATAGGCATGATCCATTACATCCAGTTTATGGATCATGTGTTTTTCTAAGAAACATGAAGAAAACGTTGTTTTCTATATTGGCAGATGTTTAGAAATTTCATTTCTATCTAGAAATGGAATGGAAATTCCTTTTTTTTTTTTTGAGATGGCCTCTTGCTCTGGCACCCAGGCTGGAGTGAGTGGCTCAACAGTGGCTCACTGAAACCTTCGCTTCCTGTATTCAAGTGATTCTCCTGCCCCAGCCTCCTGAGAAACTGGGTTTACAGGCGCCTGCCACCATGTCTGGCAAATTTTTGTGTTTTTGGTAGAGATGGGGTTTCAGCATGTTGGCCAGGCTGGTCTCGAATTCTTGATCTCAAGTGATTCACCCTCCTCAGCCTCCCAAAGTGCTGGGATTACAGGTGTGAGCCACCCCACCCAGTTGGAAATTCCTTTTTTTTTTTTTTTTTTTTTTGAGACAGAGTCTCGCAATGTTGCCCAGGCTGGAGTGCAGTGGCACAATCTCAGCTCACTGCAACCTCTGCCTCCTGAGTTTAAGCAATTCTCCTGCCTCAGCCTCCTGAGCAGCTGGGACCACAGGCACGTGCCACCACACCTGGCTAATTTTTTGTATTTTTAGTAGAAACAGGGTTTCACCGTGTTGGCCAGGCTGGTCTCGATCTCCCGACCTTGTGATCCACCCACCTCAGCCTCCCAAACTGCTGGGATTATAGGCGTGAGCCACCGCGCCCGGCCACTATTCGTATTTTTAAATATGATTAAGGGATTATCTGGAAGAGTTGCATGCATTGCTCACAGTTCCCTGGGGAAAAAGACAAAGCTTTGGCATTCCCAGTGGTTAGCATGCTGACTGGTGTGAAATTAGTTCTACACAGGCAGCACCGGCACACACGAGAGCAAAATTATTTTTCTTGGATTTGGGTGTTAGTCAAACATTGCCGTCTACTGGCTGGCTGCTGCAATTACTTCTAAGAAATACAAAGAAACCAATTTATTGCCTGCTCTCAAAATTTGCTGTCTCCACCTCTAACAATCCACATTAAATAGATTAATAATCCTTCTTTTAAAGCATAACTTTTTTGATTCCTCTATATCCCTAAATATGTATGTCAGGAGTATTGATGCAGAGAGGATATTTTGATTTCATTTAAAACAAGCCTGAAATTTGCCCTAGTAAATAATGAACAGTCTCATTCCAGGCAAGTTTGTGGCTTTCAGTTGAGATAAATAAATAGGAAGACCTCAGTCTCACTTACGGCCATGCCTTCTTAATTTGGGACAATTTGGTTTATAAAGGCAGAAGAGTCATTGTATTCAGAGATAACAGAAAACTTGCAAAAAATATGGTTGACTTTTCATGAAAAAAATTTGCAGAAAAATTGCTTTAAAACTATATAAAATAATAGAAAATCTACAGATTGGCCACTAATCTCGGTTTGGTCTTTTGCTAATAAGGGCTTTCCTCACTTCTACGAAGCAAAAGCAGAAGCTTCCAATTCAGGATCCAGACATTTTGGCATTTTTTTCCTAACCATTTAACTGGAAACCTTGGTGCCTGTGGCCTTTGGCACCCACAGAACTATGTTGTGAAGTATTAGCTCAGCAAGCCCAATAGTTTACTCACACACTACGGAAATAGCTGGGGTGACCAAAATGTAAACCCGCCTCTATTTGCTGAAGAATTAGAAATGAACACAGCCTTCATCCACATTCTCTGAGACTACACTGTTTTAGGCATACATATGCAAATGTTGAACTTCTCTGCAACCAAAAGACATTTAATTTATGTTCAATCTAACCTAGTTAATTACAAACACAACAAGGTAGTTAAAGAAACCCTCAGTTGAAAATGATGCAGCTGATGCTCTGGAGTTTTTTTTTTTTTTCCCTGTTAGGTGGATTCCATTCTCAATATTATTTTACATTTTTTTTCCGGGGTGAGAGGCCATTTTTTATTCACAAAGAGTTTATTGTTATAGTAAACAATGGTGGATCATCAGCATCTGCCTATGTTTGTTCAAGGATACCTGAATTTAGATATGAGGGTTGACTTGGCAACTTGCCCATGATCGCACAGTTAATTCTGAGTCAGTTCCCGTTTTCACACTCACCCCTGTCTCAGGCATGTGGATGGAGAACCTGGGTCATGATCATGCTCATCGAGCTCTTCCTGCCTCTTCCTCTCCTTGGGCACATTGCTTCTGGGAATTTCATTTTCCTTATCTCCAAAGTAGACATAGCATTACTTCTCTGCTTTACAATGTGGTCATACGGATGAAAGAAGGCTTAAATATGTTAAGCGCTTGGCATACAGTGAACACTCAAATTATTATTTTTGTGCTATAGATATCATCAGTTCTTATTTTGCAGACAACCCAAATTGTGTACCAAGGGAAGAAATTTTTCATCGAGTCATCACATATAACTCCCTAAATGTGTGCTGGTACTATCAAATCACTTTGTATATTATTAGAGGTGTATATTAAACTTTTGTTTTGTGCTTAATGTTGATTTTGGAGAAGAATGAAGTGACATTGCAAAAAAAATTTTTTTAAAAATCTATTTACATGGGTAAAACTTGTAGCTTCCCTACTTGATTTCGCCTCACTACTCTTGAGTGCTGAAAGGTTTATGTTTGTTTGTTTGTTTGTTTGTTTATTTATTTATAAATAGAGACGAGGTCTCACTATGTTGCCCAGGCTGATCTCAAACTTCTGGGCTCAAGCCATCCTCCTGCCTTGGCCTCCCAAAGGGCTGGGATCACAGGCATGAGCCACTGCATGTGGCCAGGTTTATGACTTTGACTCTGGTTTGTGAGGCCAGCTTTGAAAAAATGGTAGGGATCTTCTTAAATAACAAACATGCTTATTGCTGTCTGATTAATATAGAATCACAGCAGTGGCAATTTTTCTTTATGAACAGATACCTTTCTGTGCTGTAATGCTGTAGGGCCTTTTGGCCACATTGACTCAGTTGGACAACAGTAATATCTGTAATATCTAAATGAATTCTTAACAGACATCAAGTTTTAAAACCTAAGACTTTCTAAAATTATAAAGTTGATTCTAATCTGGACTGGGGGTCTGCCTGCCTTGGGCTTACTTTCTCTAAAGCTCTGTGCATCATGGACAAAGTCACCAAGACTGTTCATCTGGCAGTTACAGCTATTCTGGAAGGGACTGTCTGGCATGGGGATGCTGGATAGCTACTGTTTGTCAAGAGGCTGGACGCACCTTTGATGAAGGATCATTACCTTCCCAGAATATCCTTATAATTCCCTGATGGGTCAGTTACATTTTATCACTTCCTACTGGTCATTACACCAGACAACTTTCAAAGACAGGGCCTAGCGTGCAGGTGGACAGCAATATAATTCAGGCAGGAAAGAGCTGCTACTGCTGTGTCACTATGTGCTACCTCTAGAGATACAAAGAGACTGTTATACTAATCTCTTCTAATCGGATACTGCAGCTTCACAGTGGTAAATTTAAAAACTAAAGAACAATGAAATAGATGCAAAATGATTCTTTATAATTTAAGAAAATACAGGGAAGCAGTGGTCTGGGTAACACAAAAAATGGAAATACACCACGCCATTTATATTTGACTTTGGCATGCAGAATATAATTTCTTCTGCCCCGAGGGCATGCCTGTCCTGGTCATGTTTTGTTTGACAGACATTAAAATCCATTTTCAATTCATGAATATATCAAACCTGAACATTACAGAAAGTTGATCAAATATACATTGAAGACCATCATGAAAAGCCTCTCTACATTGATTTGTGTTATTCTGAATTAATTTGTGCTTCATGTCACTGAGTTTTCAAGGAGGTTTATGAATAGCCCATATGTTATCGTTGTGCATAAATCAGCCTGTGATTCTGCTCATATACAAGTCCATGAGATCCTAATGAGTATTTCTGAGGATTTTAGATTTAATGTAGTATTATAACAATACCTGCCTCATAGGCCTAATCTTAGGATTAAATGATTAATATAGATAAAGCAACATCAACTATTATTAGGTAAAAAGTGGTAGGAAGAGCTACAGAATAAATGAGAAAGATGATGTATAATGGTCATGAAATGTGAAACTCATACATTGAGATTCCCTAAAGAAATAAGCTGTAGGTATTTATTAATTTATTCAGTAATGAGTTACTGAAAACCACCTATGTCCCAAATAGTGTTCTAGGTGCTGAGATGAGCAGTGGTTAAACAGTCCAAATCTGTATCATGGAGCTTACATTCTAGATGACATGCAAAGTCTGATTTCTTATTATCTTTAAAACATGCTTTTGTTAGTTTGCTATTTTATTTTTGGCCATTCAAAGAAAGGCTTCGCACAGGAATGAATCATTTTATTTTTATGTGAATAGGAATTATCACCTTTTAGTTTTCATTTTTTTTTGAGACGGAGTCTCGCTCTGCCACCCAGGCTGGAGTGCGGTGGCGCTATCTCGGCTCACTGCAAGCTCCGCCTCCTGGGTTCACACCATTCTCCTGCCTCAGCCTCCCGAGTAGCTGGGACTACAGGCGCCTGCCACCACGCTCGGCTAATTTTTTGTATTTTTCGTAGAGATGGGGTTTCACTGTGTTAGCCAGGGTGGTCTTGATCTCCTGACCTCATGATCTGCCCGCCTTGGCCTCCCAAAGTGCTGGGATTACGGGCGTGAACCACTGCGCCCTGCTCATCTTGTAGTTTTCTACCTGTGTTCTCTCTCCTATGAGACTCTAAACTTTAAGGGCAAGACTGGTAATTGGCTAATTTTTCATCTGTGCCCATGCCTCTACAGTGCCTTCTTGCAGACAGCATGTAAAAAACTATACTTGCTGAATGGTCAACCAAGTCAAGTAACAAATCATGGAACTCTAATTCATTATTTTATAGTCTCTTTTCCTACTTATCTAAACATAACCAACAGTACAAGGTGATGAAGATAAGCACCAAATTAGTGAAATTTTAAAATGCTCTATGAAAGTTCCACAGAGAGGGAGTTCATTTTGGGTTACACTGAATAAAGAAGAGAGAAAATGACTTATTTGAAGAATAAGTAAGATTCAAGTAGATGGGGAGGAGGGGATTATTAGTGGACAGGTGGATATTTTCTACTTGGAAGAATAAGAATGCTCAAGAGCCTTGGAAATTTTCATTTTATTTTGCAGGCAATGGCCAATTAGAGAAGGTTTCTGCCTGGGAGATTGACATGTAGTTTAGGTGAATTGCCACCAGCCTTGCAAAAAAGAACAACACAGAAAAGAAAATACTAGAGTATATCACCTGTAGAGAGGCTGAGTTTATGAAACTCTCATTTCAGCTGCACACACGTGGGTAAATATGTTGTAGGTGAGGGAGCAGGTCTGGAAGTGGGTTTTACTGAAACAAGTTCCAACATCTCTAAACTAGAGCCCCTAATGCGATTCTTTTCTAGTGAGCCATTTTCTCTTTTCTCCGTGCCAGAAATAGTTGTAATCCCACTAAGCAACTATATTATTTTTTTTATCATATCCACACCAGTTTGTCATATATAGGGACCAGATTGTGTTTTGTCAAAGACACACACACACACACCACACACACACACGCGTGTGCGCACAAGGAAGCAGATTGATTGTATTCAAACTGTTACTATAGGGAGAGCACCTCAAATCCAGAGATCAAGCAGCTTGGCAGGGTAGTGTTACTTTAGAATTTTATAGAGAGGAGTAGAAAAGTTATAGGTGAGATGATTTATAGTTGGGATTGTTTTGCAATCAGGAGAAGTCTCATTCAAATATCTGTAAGGCAAAAGTTTAGCTCTGTCTGGCTAGTTTCAGAAGGACAAACAGTTCAAATCTCAGCTAAATCATTCGTGAGACAAAGAACAGGGAGTTGAAAGGTCTGTGTCTGTGCTTGTCTGCAGCTTCAGGCAAAAAAGGAAAGGTCTGTATCTGTCAAAGGCTCAGGTAAACAAGGGAGCCTTCATGGGTCTTAGGGAAGTCAGGAGAAAGAGTGGACAGTGAGTCTTATCTGTGTCTTAAGGGGAAAGGTAGTTCTTTTCCTTAAGACATTTCCTGCAAAATAAGAGTGGGGAGATTTCAGAAAATAAAAGGTTGGGGGAATTTCTGAACTATACCTGCTTTCCAGAAGCACAGAGCTCAGATAAAGTTCAGTGTTATCACTGACTTTAAAGGGCTGACTTTAAAGAAAGAAAAGACCCAAATGTCTGGCCCATTTCCTCCAAGTAAGTAAACTTAAGAGCATGCCTCCAGCTAGTTCCTTGGATGATAACTGATGTTGGCTAACATCACTGAGGATATCATTCTGTAACAGGTAATTTCTTTTTAATCTGAGAATAAATGGTACTGGAATAGATCAATTAAAGTGAATTTACTTGAGCCAGGGCAAAATTTAATACAAAATAGCAAAAAATAAAAATTAAAAAAAAAAACAACTTTGAATGAAACTTTATATTGAAACTTGAAACTAAAAATAATGAAAATAAAATTATGTTACTCATTTAATAAAATGCAGTTTGTAATTGCAACTCGAAGTTAGTTTTAGACAAAGAATGGATGAGATGTCGATTTGGGTGGGTTGGGGAGCATCACTTTTCTGATACATTTGCATCATAGCTCCACACAATACTCTTCTTGTTACTTGTGATTGTCATAGCACAATTCTATAGAGGATACCATTAGCAAAAAATATTCAAAGCATCATTAATTTTCTGAGATGTCTTTCACTTCTTTGGCATTCACTTCACACTATTTTGGGGTGCTTATGTGCCCATCTCTTCTTGATTGGATAGGTGGTCTAATTCTATTAAGCACTCATTTGTCAGTGGCTTTGCCTGAAGGATTCCAGTGACCCTAACTTTACCTTCCCTTACATCAGATTTTTATCTTTTGTGACATGTGTGATGTCACCTTGTAATTGATTTGTGTGGAATGTATTGTGTTACTAGATATTTAAAACAAAGACGTTGACCCAGTGTGTGGATTAAGTGAATACAAGCTGTATTGGTTTTGTAATAAATATTTTTCATGATGATGACCCTTATTGCTCTATCTAAATTTCTAATCATGAAGACTCCCAAGAAGAAGACTCCACAAGTCACCCTTCAGCATTTTAGATGCTTTATTTTATTTAATTCTCACTTCAACTCTGCAGGGCAGGTAGTATTATTATCCCCAATACACGGATGAGGGAATGGAGGCTGATATGGTTTGGCTGTGTCCCCACCCAAATCTCATCTTCAATTGCAGTGCCCATAATCCCCACGTGTTGTGGGAGGGACAAGGTGGAGGCAATAGAATCATGGGGGCAGTTACCTCCACGCTGTTCACCTGATAGTGAGTGAGTTCTCACGAGATCTGATGGTTTTATAAGGGCCTTTCCCCCAACTTCATTCTTCTTCTTCTGGCCACCAAATGAAGAAGGACCTATTTGCTTCCTCTTCCACCACAATTGTAAGTTTCCTGAGGCCTCCCCAGCCATGCTGAACTGTGAGTCAAATAGACCTTCTTCCTTTATAAATTACCCAGTTTTGGGTATGTTCTTATTAGCAGCATGAGAATAGACTAACACAGAGGCTTTGATAATTTGTATGATTTTTCCAAAGGCAGAATTATCCAATGGCAAAGCCAGGACAGGAATCCAGGAGTGACTAATCACAAATTTGTGCTCTGTGCTGAAATGGTATGCCAGCCTCCTTCTCCCTACCGAGTTCACCCATTTTTTTCCTACCCTAATTTTTCCTTTTGCCTGGATGTCCTTATCTACTTATTAAAAATTAAGTTGTATCTTGTTATATCTTTTTTAGCCAATTTAAGCCCTTTGTAGAAAGAAAGAGAAGTATATATGCTTTTTTTTTTTTTTTTTTAAGCCATGTATCTTTTTCAAGGTTATCTGAAGAGAAAGTGTGCTGGTTATGCACACTCCAGGTTCTGGAGTCCTATAAGCTGGAGATCAACTTCTGGCTCTCTGTCTTATTAGCTGAGTGACCTATGGTAAAGTTAAAACTTCAATATCCTTGCTTGTGAAATAGTGGGGTTATTATTACTCATCTCATGGGATTGTTTTAAGATTAAACACAATAATACCTCTAAAGTGCTTCGTGTTCTGCCTTTTTAATGGAAGGCTCCTGATACGGTTTGAGTCTGTGCCCCCTCCCGAATCTCATGTTGAAATGTAATACCCAGTGTTGAAGGTGGGGCCTGGTGAGAGGTGATTGGATCATGGGGGCAGTTTCTCATGATTTAACACCACGCCCCTTGGTGCTATAGTCATGGCAGTGAGTTCTCATGAGATCTGGTTGTTTAAAAGTGTGTAGCACCTCCCCTCGCCCTTCTCCCTCTTCCTCCTGCTTTGGCCATGTGAGATGCCTCACTACCCCTTTGCCTTCCACCATGATTGGAGGCTTTCTGAGACTTTCACAGAAGCAGAAGCCACTAGGCTTCCTATACAGCCTGCAGAACTATAAGCAACTTAAAACTTTTCTTTATAAATTACCCAGTCTCAGGTATTTCTTTATAACAGTGCAAGAATGAATTAATATAGCTCCTGATAAACATTTCCATTGTTTTTATGCTTACAGGCAAATAAGATAGACAGTAAACAGTGTAGTAAACTGGGAGAATCAGCCCTGCTTCATTCTCATTTCCACTACAGCTAAATAATTTCATTTTTATCAATTTTTAAGTCACCAAAAGGAGACAACCATTTTTCCAGGTTGAGTGGATTCTTTTTTAATTTTTAATTTTTGTTTTTTGAGACAGAGTCTTGCTCTGTCACCCAGGCTGGAGTGCAGTAGCGCGATCTCGGATCACTGCAACCTCCGCCTCCCGTATTCAAGTGCTTCTCCTGCCTCAGCCTCCTGTGTAGCTGGAGCTACAGATGTGTGCTACCATGCCCAGCTATTTTTTTTTTTTTTTGTATTTTTAGTAGAGGCAGGGTTTCACTGTGTTAGTCAGGATGGTCTTGATCTCCTGACCTCGTGATCCACCCGCCTTGGACTCCCGAAGTGCTGGGATTACAGGTGTGAGCCACCGTGCCCAGCAAGTGGATTCTTTAAAATTTATGTTGAAGATGGAAAGAACCAAGGTAGAAGTAACCGGGGTTCCAAGATTTTATTAAGTGCCACATCGACTACCTCCAGGCTTCCTGTCCTGGTAAGAGAAATACATTATTTTGTAGTTAAAGTAACAGCTATTTTGGTTTTCCTCTTTCTTTCAGGCAAACCCATTTTAAACTAACGCAGTGGAAATAATTGTGAGCAGGAAAAAGATTTTATGGATTCCAATTATGTTTTGCAGTCTGCAAGTCAGCATGATCTGGAATGTCTATTTACTGTGGCTTTTTGTTTCCTTGTTATGATAGTGTTGTATGTCTATGGGATAGAATAGTCTTTTAATTCATAGACAGCACTTATTTTATAGTCAAGAATTGATAGGGTTGGGGATAAGCTAGGAAGCACAAATACAATTTGCTTTTTATGATTTTATCTTATTTTCTATGAATATATATAATTTCCTAATCATATATTTACACACACACATACACACAAATAAATATAAATTTTTGGTTCCCAAGTGTATCATTTCTCCAGTTATCAATTTTGTCTGAAATGTGGTAGGACCTGAACTACCAAGCACAATCATTGAAATTATATATTTCTCTTATTGACAAATGTTATTACTGGCAATGAGGAAAAAAATGTACTGGGTTTTTAAAATACTTCTACATATTTTTTTAAATGTTTGGGCTTTATTAAGAACTCATCAAAAAAATTCTAATCCTTTTCCTTTCTATGTATAGTTGAATGAACACACATGCACACACATGCCACAAAACAAAAACAAAGTTATCCTCACACACAGGATAGAAACCAAACCAAATCCCAACACACAGCAAGATGATAGGGAGAGAAAAGTACACAGTAGCCACAAAGAGCTTTTTTCTTTTTTTCTTCTTTTACCTTCATTACTGTCATCCGGAGTAGTGTAGATGGAAGCCAGGGTAAATAAGGAAAAGATAACAAAAGCCAATAAAATGAATGCCATTTCCAAGTTGGTGTAGGGAAGCTCCATGAACTGCCACCAAAAACTTCTTCACCTACAAGAGAAATACAACATTGGCTCAGCATACTCTAATCCAGAGAGAGCTTGCTCAGCAATGATTTATTTTAGAATTCAACACGTGTGAGATTTACTGAAGCTTGTTGAAATACTTCTGTGTACCTGGAACAATGTATTTGGCACTGGCAAAAATGAAGTGTGCTCTTGTTTTGAAATTTGGCATACAATTTCACTGTGTAGATTGGAAGAGAGCCTAGAAGTCTGAATGGCAGAGTCAATTTACCTTTACACACCTTTGTGAGTTTTTCAACACTACTCTGGGAATAAAGATAAGGTATGCTGACATGCAATGAGCACTTAAACAGGACCACGCACTTGAAAGAGCTTGAGCTATTACCTCCTTTAATCCTCATAATAACTCTGTGAGATACCAGTATTGTCTCCATTTCATAAATGAAGGAACTGAAGCACTACGATGTAACTTACCTTAAGTTATAACTCTAGTATATGGCAGAGGTGAAACACCAACTCTGGCAATCTGGTTACAGAATCCTCACTCTTAGTCAATATACTATACTGACACTCGACTAACCAACTAACCAACCAACCAGCCAACCAATCCCAAACCCACAGTAATGGTTAGGATCATGTTCTGCAAAAGCGTTAAGTGGGTTGATTGGAGAGGAGTTTTTATGTTAGGTAGTAGGAGATACAGTGGGTTAAGCCAAGGATATTGGAAAGAATTTAATGTCAAGATGAGAACTTAGTCTTTTTTCAAATGATATTAGAAGATGAATATAAGGTCCTTGGTAGTACAGAGACATGATGAAGTAGTATTTTGAGAATATTAATGGCATCTCCATGTACAGGAGAGAATGAAGGAAGAGACTGGTAACTGGAAAAAACTCAGAGTGAGTTTTAGCTCTGTGTTAGGATTTTAGCGGGAAGGAGAGAAAGGAAGGGATAAAACTAAAAGCCGATTTGATAGAAGGGAAGAAGGATCTTGGCAGCTTGTTGGCTCTATGGGGTGCAGAGGGTGTCCCAACATTAAAATGAAGTGCGGGAAGGAAGAGGAGAAACAAAGATCACTGGGAAAAAGAGGCCCCCAGAATCATGTGTGAAATCCGTGGTAGAGAATATTAGTTCCTCAAACTTCCTTGTGGTTACTAGGGATGCAGATGCACTGTCACGTATTCGGCCATTCATCAATATTTGGAAAATGAATTGATCATGCTTATGCTTCTTCAGAGAATATGAAGGCTATTAACTCTGCTAAAGCAGCACAGAGAATACGGTTATTTTTACTATCAGTTTTCTGTGAGGACTCTTTCCTGAAGAAAAAAATAAAACTAACCGGGCGCGGTGGCTCAAGCCTGTAATCCCAGCACTTTGGGAGGCTGAGACGGGCGGATCACAAGGTCAGGAGATCGAGACCATCCTGGCTAACACGGTGAAACCACGTCTCTACTAAAAAATACAAAAAACTAGCCGGGCGAGGTGGCGGGCGCCTGTAGTCCCAGCTACTCGGGAGGCTGAGGCAGGAGAATGGCGTAAACCCGGGAGGCGGAGCTTGCAGTGAGCTGAGATCCGGCCACTGCGCTCCAGCCTGGGCGACAGAGCCAGACTCCGTCTCAAAAAAAAAAAAAAAAAAAAAAAAAACAAACCTAAAAACAGAAAAGAAAAAATTGTGCCCTCTAGTGGTTTTTAAGTGCTATAGGTGGGAGAAAGAAGGATGAATTGCCCACACTCTCTAAAGATGTTTCATTATACATACGTGTTACCCTGTGCTCATGCAAAATGGTTTCTCCTATTCTCCCGTTTTGTCCTACGCCTAGAATATCAACAGACTTAAGGTACCTGTCTTTGAGAGGAGGCAGTTGTTAATGTTTTCTGGACACATAGCTCATATGTGGTGATTCCCTCCCTCTCTCCCTTCCTCTGGCAACCTGGTTACAGAATCCTCACTTTTTTTTTTTTTTTTTTCTTGTTTTGAGACGAACTCTTGCTCTGTCACCCAGGCTGGAGTGCAGTGGTGCGATCTCGGCTCACTGCAACCGCCACCTCCCGGGTTCAAGCAGTTCTCTGCCTCAGCTTCCAGAGTATCTTCTTCCTTCCTCTCTGTCTCTCTGTCTCTCTCTCTGTCTCTTTCTCTTTCTCTCCTTTCTCTTCTTTCTCTTTCTCTTTTTTTTTGAGACAAAGTCTTGCTCTGTTGCCCAGGTTGAAGAGCAATGGCATGATCACAGTTTACTGCATCCTTTTGGGCTCAAGCAATCCTCCCATTTCAGCCTCAAGAATAGCTGGGGCCACAGACATGCACTACCACCCTCAGCTAATTTTTTGATTTTCATGTAGAGACAAGGTCTGGTTATGTTGTCCAGGCTGGTCTCAAACTCCTGGGCTCAAGCGATACACCCACTTCTCCTCCCAAGTGCTGAGATTACAGGCATAGCCACCGCGTCTGGCCCTGTGATGAGTTATTTCTAGCTCACTATCCTAGATACTGTCATTCTAGGCATAATAAACACAAAATAATGGTCTTTGAATTTTCAGTAGAAATTGAAAGTTGGGGGAGAAGACATAGTGGGATAATAGATATTGTCAGATATCTATGACTATGGAACTTGGAACCCAACTACCTTCTTGTCACGTGCTCAGGGCAAACAGCCCTTGACCAGGGGCTCTCCACAACTATGCCCTAAATTCCAGAAAAGGTGATTTCTGCATAAATAAACCAGCCAAGAGATATTTTCTAAATGCAAAGATGATGCTTCTGGTGCCTACACTGTTCCCGTTCTTGTGTATCCTTGACGGAACATCTGAAGAACAGCTGGTTGTACAGCCTGCATTTCTTCCTGGGATGTGTATCTGTAGTCTGTTCTCTGGACATTTTCTCCATCTCAGCTTACTTGGTGCAAAAATGTATCACTTGTTCCCTGCAGCTTCTCTAAGGGTTAGTACCAACTGAAATTATTATCTAGTAACAGATAGTAGGTAAATCATATTCATTTTTGTACGATAAAAATTAATCGAACTCCTTTTATCATACCATATATTCTATCACATTTAAGCTTATCTAAGCTTAGTTAAATTAAAATCATTTACTAGTGACTAAAGCATGGTTACCCTGATATGTCATTATTTCTTAGATCATTTAGGAAACAGATTAAATTCAGACATTATCTTCTTGATTTAAGGAGGGAAATGGGTCATTAGACTATCCCAACCCTACCATTCTGTATTCCTCCTATCCTTCAGCATCACGAAGGGAATGATCTTTATAAATGGAAATCAGATTCACTCCTCTTCTACATAACTAGCAAATGGCTTCCCTTGGAATAAAATTCAAACTCCCAGTTCTTCCCTCCTAGGCTCCCATCACTTGCCCCGCATCCGTCTGATGGTAGCCTGTGTGACAGTTTGCATGCTCCTGCACTGACCTGGCTCGTGTACCTTGCCCAGCTAAGCTCATCCTCTCTTCCTTCTGCCTGAGAATCCCCTCCACATTCTCATTTGTCTACTTTCTCTGTGTCTTCTCTTCAGTTCAAGCACCACCTCCCCACAGAGGCCTTTCTTGACTTCTAATCTAAGCACTGTTTTATTCTCACCACAGCTATTCTCCATTGCATTATTTTTATTTTTATTTTTTTGAGACAGAGTCTCGCTCTGTCACCAGGCTGGAGCGCAGTGGCACGATCTTGGCTCACTGCAAGCTCTACCTCCCAGGTTCAAGTGATTCTCCTGCCTCAGCCTCCCAAGTAGCTGGGACTACAGGTGCGTGCCACCACACCTGGCTAATTTTTTGTATTTTTAGTAGAGATGGGGGTTCACCGTATTGGCCAGGATGGTCTTGATCTCCTGACCTTGTGATCCGCCCGCTTCAGCCTCCCGAAGTGCTAGGATTACAGACGTGAGCCATCACGCCTGGCTGCATTTTTTTGTTATTGTTTCTTTGTCTGTCTTTCCCCATTAAAGTTCTACGAAAACAGTCTGCTTTGTTTACCTCTGTACCTATAGGACTTCGAAGAAATGACTGGCATATAGTACATTTTTCCGTAAGTATTCATTGAGTGACCATAAACAAATGAATGGATGAAAGCAGCACCGAAGAAGGCAAGTTGATGCAAAAATCTGAATTTCGCAGCTGTGAATGGAAACTCCGGATTGAAGATATATTTGGAAATCCCAGTGGCATCAAGCACTTTATTACTTGAGAAAATCCCACCCAGAGGACAAGAAGTCTATTTTGAAAATGACTTTAAGGTTTCCATAAAATAAGCAGCGTGGTTGGGACTGATGGTTTTTCTTGCGGCTGTTACTGCCCTCACGGGGGGATGTGTTGCCTTTCCTTTGTTGCTTTATTTTTCTGTCTTCGTGGTTGCTGACTGAGCTCACTGCTCTCTTTGTGCACCATCCATTCATTCTCTTGCGGCTCCCTTGAGTGCTGTTATGATTGCTTGAGGACAGCATGGAACATGCTCTTCTTACTGGGCCCCATTCCTAATGTAGATGCTCTGTGCATGCATCAAGGGCCGAAGGGACTAGGTAAAATGTCTGCCTTCATCTAAAGAAAAATCTGCTACAGTAAAAATAAAGGGCTTATTTACAGGAAGTAAATGCACTTTTCTGGGCAGTGGGAATTTAGTGTTTTGAATTCTTATAGCCTGCTGTATTAGAAAACTACGGGCTGAAAAAAATTCTGTGAGATACTGCAGTGCCCACTCCCCCACTAGCCTTCAAAGGCCTTGTGGAAAAAGTGTAAAGGCTACTAACCAACATGTGTGCCTCTTCTGTTGCTTGCTGGATTTATCTGCTTTTTTTTTTTTTTTTTTTTTCTGAGACAAAGTATCCCTTCCTCCTTTAAAAATTCTGAACAAGACTCACCTGACGCATTGAATGCTTATCTAATTTAAATAATCTGAAACCAGTGGCACTTTTTTCTGTTTTATCTGTAGGCGTGTGGATGGCTATACCAGTAATGCTGTCACGGTGTAAATCCTGTCTACTAAACAAAGCCTTAATTATCCCGTCCATCTGTGAAATGCCAACAACGCTCATTAGTCTCTGCGTATGGTTTCTGAATTATGTATTCACCTTGAAGGCTCATACAGGCAGAAATCTGTGTTTCTTATTTACTCCCTGACACCAAGTACTTGGCAAATCACACTTGCTGAATGACAAATGATGTGTCCCAGCTCCTGTCATTGCTGTCCCTACTTGACATTTCAACCTGCTGCATGTCTCTTTGATTTTCTCAATCTTTCTTTTTGGGTGGATCCCCTATCACGTTGCCTTCCTCTGTTTCTTGGGACAGTTCCATGTTTCAAGTCTTCTTCTCGTCAAACTCTGAACAAAAAGCCATCTTGTCCTTGAGAACTTTCCTTCAAATGAAGTTTCAGGTTTGGAAAGAAAATAAAAAATCACCCTTGTGAAGACACCATACAATGATTGAATTTTCCCTAAACTGTTTTGGTGAACTAGATGCCCAGCCTGAATTCCTCTAGTGACGAGGAACTGCCTATCATTGGAGGCAATCCGTTTAAGCTCTGGATAACCCTGCTCTTTAGAAAACTCCATCGTTATATGAGCCAAAATTCTGTTCCTTTTAACTGTTACCATGTGATTCCTAAATACAGAACTAAAAAGCTCTTCTTTTATGAGAGGGGTCCTCAAATATTTGAGACCAGGACTTTGTCATGTTGCCTGGGCTTTCTCTCCTTTGTCTAGACAAATATTCTTCATATGACATAATTCTGTGTCCTTTGTCCCTTTTGATTTGTCTTTTACTTCTAAATCCCTCTAAAGTGGAGTAACCAAGCTGAAGGTAATATTTTGAATTAGGGTGACTAGATTCCAATAAGGCAACAACAGCACCCACCATATTTTTTTTTTTTTTTTTTGAGACAGAGTCTCGCTCTGTTGCCCAGGCTATAGTGCAGTGGCGTGATCTTGGCTCACTGCAACCTTTGCCTCCCGGGTTCAAGTGATTCTCCTGCCTCAGCCTCCTGAGTAGCTGCGACTACAGGCACATGCCACCACGCTCAGCTAATTTTTGTATTTTTAGTAGAGACAGGATTTCACCATGTTGGCCAGGATGGTCTTGATCTCTTGACCTCGTGATCTGCCCACCTCGGCCTCCCAAAGTGCTGAGATTACAGGTGAGAGCCACTGCGCCCCGCCACACCTACCACATTTTAACTCAGTGATCTGCCAATGGTCTGGTTGCCAGTCAGGCCTCATTTAAAAAAACCTATAATATAGGGCAATCCATGCCTCCAATGATAGTGAGTTCCTTGTCACTAGAGGAATTCAGGCTAGACATCTATTTGACCAAAACAACTTAGGGAAAATTCAGCAATTGTTAGTTTTCAATTTATTTAATATCACTTTCTGAGTTTCTAAAGGATTATTTAAAAATTATAGTTATTAATTTTTGTGATTATAAACATGATTATAAATAATATGTTGAAGAATTTTGGAAACTAAAGATAGATAGCTAGATATAGCACTTCCTACCTACCCTTATTTTTCTTATTTCACAGAATGTTTGAAGATTCCTTTGCTTTATGTCACCCACAAGTTTCCCCCCCCAATTTTATTGAGGTATAATTGGCAAATAAAAATTGTATACAGTTAGGGTGTATAATTTGATTTTTTCATATATACACATGCCCACTAGGTTAACAAGCAGGTGTTCTATGTCTTCTTTTAAATCTTGGGCAAAAACATTGCCTGAAACAAGGTTATCTTTTCCATAAGAACAAGCGAAATATACTGTGATTGTTGAATTTGCTTAACCTATAAGCTTAGGAGACTGGTTTGAGTCTTAGGGAGGATCACATGTGAAATACAGAACTTTGAACAGTGTCTGGCATTTGGTGAATGCCCAATCATACAATCATTGAGATTCATCCCCCTTTCTGTGTCCACTAGAAATTCTGATGTTTAATTCACCATTGCAGATTTATTCTTTAAAAAGTATTTTTCTTTAATTTTAGGCTGACTTTCTATTTGGTTCATTTTTTAAAATTCTGAGATTGGAAATGTCTTTTAAAAGACATTATTCTCATCCTTCCTGATGTACACTTTAGTTTTCAATTTATTTAATGACACTTTCTGAGTTTCTGAAGGATGATGTAAAAATTCCAGTTATTAATTTTTGTGATTATAGATAATATAACATGTTGAAGAATTTTGGAAACTAAAGAGAATAGGAAATAGGAAATAAAATCATGGAAGGGTTTGTGTTTTTATTTTGGTATTCTCATTTAATGAATTGAATTATTGAGGCAATGGGCATTTATAAGGTTGGAAGAAGCATTGCCAAATTTGCGAGTCTCTGAGGTATAGGTTTACTAAAGTTCTTTTCCCCTTCATAAGGGTATATACACTGTATTTAACCTTGTGAATAATAACTTTCATTTTTTTCTTTATGCCTTTTGTCTTTAACTAGATATTCATCCCCTAAGCAAAATAATTAGAATTCTTTTGTGCTTGAAAAATATTAGATCTCCAAAGTCATTTTAACTTGGAGTCATTAGAGCTTTATTTTTGTCCAAGGAGAGCATGAATTCAGGTATCTTCAGGTTCTCCCCTTTGCATGTTCTTCAAAGCGTTTCATTCTTCTAGGTAGAGTGGAATCACATAAACTCACCCACAACTGTGTAGCTCTGATGCTCTCAATCTGATAGATGAAGTGCGCACTGAATATAAGCAAATGTTCTATACATTGTTTTATAGCAGCATTGTGGGCTCTCAGTAGATACTGAATCCCTTCCTTCCTTCCTTCCTTCCTTCCTTCCTTCCTTCCTTCCTTCCTTCCTTCCTTCCTTCCTTCCTTCTTTCCTTTCTTTCTTTCTTTCTTTCACGGAGTCTTACTCTGTTGCCCAGGCTGGAGTGCAGTGGTGTGATCTTGGTTCACTGCAACCTCTGCTTCCTGGGTTCATTCAAACGATTCTCCTGCTTCAGCCTCTCAAGTTGCTGGCATGTGCCAGGACCCCCTGCTATACATATGTTTTTTTTTTTGTATTTTTAGTAGAGATGGGGTTTCACCCTTTTGCCCAGGCTGGTCTCAAACTCCTGACCTCAAGTAATCTACCTGCCATGGCTCCCCAAAAAGTGCTGGGATTATAGGTATGAGCCACCATGCCTGTCCAGATATTGAATACTTTCAATCATTTGATTGAATTAAACATTGATTCAATCATCTTGGTTGAATTAGATATTTGTTAAAATAGAAGAAGGCTTTACTTGGAACATTATACCTTATTCCCCATTCCTTGACTTTCTATTGATGTTAGGTATATCTCCAGTCTTTAGAATCCCTAACATTTTGCAGAGATTATTCTGTTTTTGCCCATGGTTGTTATCCATTTAAAGGAAGATATATTTATAGTCCCCTTTCAGTCATAAGCTTCACACCCCAAAGTTCCTATTTAAAGTTGCAAGCAGTTTCCCATTTCACCACCACTAGACCCTGCAGAGTGAGCTCTGTGTGAGCCTTGGGGGTGGTGGCATGTGGAGAGGTGGGGTGGCTCTCTCACATTTCTCCTCCCTCCTGCTGACATTGGCTGAGCTAGCAGGAGCTCTGGAAGTGGGAGCTGACGCAAAGCATCAGAGACCTGATTATTTATTTTTTTGAGGTGGAATCTCGCTGTGTTGCCCAGACTAGAGTGTGGTGGCGGGATCTCGGCTCACTTCAACCTCTACCTCCCGGGTTCAAGCAATTCCCTGCCTCAGCCTCCTGAGTAGATGGGATTATAGG
Organism: Theropithecus gelada; assembly: GCF_003255815.1. Taxonomy (NCBI): domain Eukaryota; kingdom Metazoa; phylum Chordata; class Mammalia; order Primates; family Cercopithecidae; genus Theropithecus; species Theropithecus gelada. Next base: position 161,763,795 of record NC_037672.1, on the reverse strand, counting down.
CATCAGCCACCACACCTGGCTATTATTATTATTATTATTTTATTTTTAGTAGAGATGGGGTTTCACCATCTTGGCCAGGCTGGTCTTGAACTCCTGACCTTGTGATACACCCTCTTTGGCCTCCCAAAGTGCTGGGATTACAGACGTGAGCCACAGTGCCTGGCCAGAGACCTTTATGAACAGGGTAGAGATTACCTGTCGCAACCCAGGTATAACTATGACAGTGGGCCACTGGGCTGCTGGACAGTAGAATTGACCCAAATCCTTGCAACTACGGACTCTACTGTAGGCATGAGGAATTGACTGTGGCTTCTTTTATAATGTGTATCAGTGTCGTAATTTCTATTTTGCTAGGTTTCAAAGGGCAGAAACTGTAACTATCTTGCCAAGGTTCAAAGGTGATTTATGAATTTTTTTTAAGATAAGGATGAATGGCTCAAGAGTTAAGATGATTATGTAAAGAATAGAAATCAATTAAAGAAAATTGTTCTATTTGTTTCCTAGAACTCTTAAATGAAATTGTTGATTTACTTCTTCATAGTAGAAAGAATATTTCTCTGACAAAGTTATGCTATGGCATAAGGATAAATTATTATTAAACCTGTGATTTTCTTTTAAAAGAAAAATTGACACTCAAATACTACTATATTTGAAAATATGGTTGGTTTCAAAATGGGAAGAATAACCAAGGCACTTAAGCCTTTGGCTTAGAATGGCAATAAAAAATTTATCATAGATGGGCAATTGGCTTTGAGAAAATATGTAATATTTCTAAACTTCAAGAAACTTAAGAGATTTCAGCGGACAAAGATCTCATGCATCCTTGGACTTGTACATACTATTTCTCAAACTTAATGTGTTTAAAACAGAATTCCTTCTTTATCTCACCCCCTTTATTTCCCTTTTCATTTGACAGCAGCTCCATGTTTCTAGTTGTTCAGCATAAAATCCTCAAAGTCATCCTTGACGCCTTTCTTTCACAGTTCATATCCTCTTCTATCAAGAAATCCTATTGGCTTTATCTTTTTTTTTTGAGGTGGAGTCTCACTCTGTCACCCAGGCTGGAGCATAGTGGCATGATCTCAGCTCACTGCAACCTTCACTTCCCAGGTTCAAGTGATCCTCCCACCTCAGCCTCCTGAATAGCTGGGATTACAGGTGCCTGCCACCATGCCTGACTCATGTTTGTATTTTTTTTTTTTCTTTTTTTAGTAGAGTTGGGGTTTCACCATGTTGGCCAGGCTGGTCTTGAAGTCCTGACCTCAAGCAATCCACCCGCCTCGGTCTCACAAAGTGCTGGGATTACAAACATGAGCCACCAGGCCTGGCCCCTACTGGCTTTATCTTCAACATACATTCAGAATCCCACCACTTCCCCTGCAACTGCCCTGATTTGAAGCACTACTACTCACAAGGTTGAATGAAATAGGGTCTTAACTGATCTCTCAGCTTCTCCCCTTGCTTTTCTTGTCTACCCTTAAGACAGCACTTTAAGATTGTAAGGCATACTACATTGCCTATCTGGTCAACACTCTATTATGGCTCCTATTTCACTCAGATTAACAGCCAGCATCCTTGTAAATGTCCTGTTGGAAGACCCTAAATTATCTGGTCCCGCTTTGTCTCTGACTTTCTCTCCTACTTTCCTCCCCGTCATTTGCGCCATTCTCGGTGCACTATCCTCCTGGCTGTTGCTCCTTCACTCCAGGCATGTTTCTGCCAGAGGGCCTTTGTACTGGTTATTCTCTTTGCCTGGAATGCTCTTTTCTGGAGACCTGAATGGCTCACCCGCTTACCTCCTTCAAGTCTTTGCTCAGACGTGTTACCTTCTCAGTGTGGTCTACTCTCACCATCATATTAAAAGTTGGTATTCCCCCCAGTCTCCTTAGCCTGCTTTGTTATATTTTTGCAAAGCAATTATCACCTTCTAATCTTTACTTATTTATTATATTTATTGTTTAGTATAATAGAATTTAAGCTTCACGGGGGCAAGGATTTTTGTGTGCTTTGTTTGCTGAGCCTAGAACAGTGCTTGGAGTAGTACCTGGCTAGTAGGAGGAGCTCAATTAGTATTTACCAATATGATTCAATGAATGAATGAATGAATGAAGATCTAATGAAGTGGATACAGATTTGCCTGGTGGAATGATTCCTCATTGATAGGGATATCTTTAGGTCACTATAAAAATAAATTTGATAGGGAGTTTAGTTGAATGGAAAAAGCTTACCCATTAGAGTCATACCTGACTCTAGCCCCTGGCACTTACAGATATAGTTTTTGTATTTTTGACATAAGAATAGTATCTATTCTCAGGGTTGTTGTGAGGATTAATTAACATATGTAACATACCAAATAAAGTAACCGATACATTGTAGGACCTCACAAAATGACAGCTATTATCAGCAGTCTCCTCTTCCATGGAAAGATTGTGAGGAGCTCTCACAAGGTGAGTGTGTTCTATCAAACACTTAAGGAAGAAAAAATTTACATAAAATCAGAAAATAGAGGCAGAGGAAACAATTCCTAATCATTTTATGAGGCCTGAATTAGTTCTGATATCCAAAACTGGTAGACATTACAAAAACAATAACAAAAGTAAATTGCAGACTAGTATTCTTAATGTACATAAACACAAAAATCCTAGTAAGATGATAGCAAATGAAATCCAGCAATGTATATAAAAGGATACTATAATGAGTAAGTGAGGTTTATCCCAGGGTCGGCTTAACATTTGGGATTCAATCACTGTAATGTTCTCTATTAACAGAATAAAGCAGAAAACCTACATAATGAGGCCGGGCGCGGTGACTCACGCCTGTAATCCCAGCGCTTTGGGAGGCCGAGGTGGGCGGATCACGAGGTCAGGAGATAGAGACCATCCTTGCTAACACGGTGAAACCTGGTCTCTACTAAAAAAAAAAGAAAGATTAGCCGGGCACGGTGGCGGGAACCTGTAGTTCCAGCTACTAGGGAGGCTGAGGCAGGAGAATGGCGTGAACCCGGGAGGCGGAGCTTGCAGTGAGCCGAGATCACGCCACTGCACTCCAGCCTGGGCGACAGAGCGAGAATCCGTCTCAACAAAAAAAAAAAAAAAAAAAAAAAAAGAAAGAAAGAAAGAAAAACTACATATATGGTCATTTCCATAAATACTGACAAGGCATTTGAAAAAAATTAACACTCTTCATGATAAAAACACCCAGAAAGTTAGGAATAAAAATAATCTTCCTCAATTTGATAAGGGGCATCTATGAAAAACCTAGAGCTAACACCATAGGTAAAGGTGAACTACTGAGTCCTTTGCCCTTAAGCACAATATTTACTTCAGTCATTTCTATTCAACTTATACTGAAGGCTTTAGCCAATGCAATAAAGTTAGAAATAAAAATTTAAAAACCTAAAGATCACAATTTGATAAGTAAAATAAACTCTATTTTTAGTTGATATCATTGTTTATGTAAAAAAATCCTAAGAATTTTTCAAGATTAGAATTTAGTGGCATCTTAGGATACAAGGTCAATATTGAAAAACCAATTGTGTTTCTGTATATTGGCTTCAATAATTGTAAAATAAAACATGAAAATTATATTTTAAATAGAGCTCAATAATTTAGAAATAAATTAACAAAAAATACTGAAGATACATACACTTAAAACTAAAAAATACTGCTGAGAGAAATAAAGTATCTAAATAAATTGAGAGATACACCATATTTATGGATTGAAAAACTCAGTATTGTTAAGTTTCCCAGATTAACCTATAAATCCAAGGCAATTATACTTATAATCTTATCATGCTTTTTTTTGTAGAAATTGACAAGCTGATTCTAAACTTTCTAAGGAAATGCAAAAGCTACACCCAAACTTTTGAGAAAGAACAAAGTAGGAAGACTCAAACTACCTGACTTCAAGACTTACTATAAAACTTTAGTAATCAAAAGAGTATAGTATTTGTGTGAGTGGCGACAAATAGATTAGTAGTACTAAATAAAGATTTCAAAGTTAAGATCGACCCTTTATGACATTTGATTTCCTACGAAGGCTCCAAAGCAATTCAGTAATGAAAAGAAAATGGTTTTTTGAAAGCAGTAGTGGAACGATGAGATATTTATAAGAAAAAAGGAACTTCTATTTCTGCTTCAGCAACATATGAAAAATAAATTCAACATAGTTTTAGAACGGAATGTAAAAGCTAATACAATAAGACTTCTAGAAAAAAGCATAGTGGAGTGTCTTTATAACTTAGTGGTTAAAAAAAAGACTTTTTAAGATAGGACATGAAAATTAATAACCAAACAAAAATTTGTAATTAGACCTTTCATAATTTAAAGCTAGTGCTCATCAAAATGCGTCATTAAGAAAATGAGTTGGCAAGGCTCAGATTGGGGGAGAACATTAACAAAATGCATATTTGACCAAGAACTTGTGTCGACAATATATGCTTGTGAAAACTCCTCCAACTCAATAACAAAAAGACAATCCAAGTTTTAAAAAATGGCCCAAATATTTGGATAGACATTTCACAAAGGAACATATGCAAATGACCAATAAACCTAAGAGAAAATGCTGAACAATATTCATCATCAGGCACATGCAAATAAAATCACAATAAGATAGCATTGCCTAACCACCAACATAGCTAAAATTAAAGCCAGAACCCTAAGATTGGCAAAGATGTGCAGTAACTGAAATGCTCATACAATGTTAGGGTGTTAAAATGATACAGTTCCTTGGAAAAAAATCTCTGGAAGTGTATAAAATAAACTGTAACTACAGTATGACCTAGAAGTTCCACTTCTAGGTATTTACACAACAGACTGAAAACATATGTTCATATGTTCAGAGAAACACTTATCTCCAATAGCAGGCTTATTCATACTAGCCAAGAACTGGACAAAGCTCAGGCTTCATGGACAAGAGAATGGATATACACAAATTACACATTTACATAATGGAATCCTACTCAACATTAAAAAGAACGATTTTGTGATGCATACAACAAGACAAATGAATCTGAAGAAAACATTGAGCATACATGCTGTGTAGAGAGGAAGATTACATCTGGAGGCAGGGCTAGGAGCTGATTAGGTAGAGGAAGGAAACAGCATTCTAGATCTGGAGCTATATCGATGGTCTGTATATCTTTTTATTTGTTTATATTATTATTACTTTTTAAAGTTTCCCTTTTAAACAAATTTTACTTTTAAGTTCTGGGATTACATGTGCAGAGATGTTCTCTATATCTTGACGGGGGTTTGGATTACATAGATGTATATGTCCATCAAAATTCATTGAATCATAACACTAATGATTTGTGCATTTCACTCTAATTGAATTTTATTTCAAGAAACTAGTTAAACAAGTATCGACTTCTAGTTAGTGATGTACTTTCCTAAATGCTTAGGGGTAAAGTTTACTGAGGTCTTCAACTTTAAAAGGTATCATAAAAATAAAGGTGAATCAGTGGATGTACAGACAGATGGATATTAGATAATAGGCAAAGAAGCCAATATAGCAAAATGTTAATTTTACAATCTACATGGAAGGCATTTGAGTGTTCATGATACAATTATTTCAATTTTTCTCTATGTTTGAACAATTTTCATAACAAAGTGTTAGGAACTAAAAGACTTTGCTACTACTGCATTCCAAAGAATTTTTAAAATTGTTGACGACATAATTGCTAGTCTCTGTCCCACCAGAGACTGGTGTGAGACTGGGTGTGTTTTTTATATTTTATCACATGGGACAAAAGGCAAGTCAATAACATCAGTTTGATTCAATTTCAATTTTCAAGGCCTATCCCATAATATTTCAGCTCAGATTTGCAGGTTGAATATCTAGAACAAAACAATGCTGGCCACAGATTTCTTTTTCTTTCTTTCTTTCTTTCTTTTTTTTTTGTTTGAGACAGAGTCTCCCTCTGTAGCCCAGGCTGGAGTGCAATGGCGTGATCTCGGCTCACAGTAACCTCTGCTTCCCGGGTTCAAGTGATTCTCCTGCCTCAGCCTCCCGAATAGCTGGGATTACAGGCACACACCACCATGTCCAGCTAATTTTTGCATTTTTAGTAGAGACAGGGTTTCACCATTTTGGCCAGGCTGATCTTGAACTCCTGAACTCAAGTGATCTGCCTGCCTTGGCCTCCCAAAGTACTGGGATTACAGGCGTGAGCCACCGTGCCCAGCTGTGGCTGTGGATGATAGAAAAAGATTTCTATCATCAGATTTATGTTATTAAAAGGCTTTAGAAATAGGAGGAAATACTGTCATTTTTCTGCTTTTAACCTTAAACTTAAAATAAATCATTATTTAACTATATCCCTTAAAAATATTTCCCTTGAAATTATTTCTTGCTTTCACCAAAATATGGTATCATTATTTTCAGCAGTAGAAAAGTACAAGAACCAAGGGAAATCGTATGATTTAATTTAATGTGGTTCATTCTACCTTGGAATTAAATAAAAATACATATCTTCTGGCTTTGGGAAAAAACAAAACTAGGACAAATAAACCAAACATAGCAAAAGAGAAGAAAACTATTCTGAGGGGGAGTTGTTCTACAAAACGGAAAATTTTCCTTCCCTCTTTAGCCATTTTTTTAAACAGTAAAAAAAAAAAAAAAAAAAAAATCTCCAGGAAAGAACAATAAGTAAAATTTCTTAACTGTGGCAATTAAATATTACATTTCTAGTCAATATGTATTAGTGAAAAAAAGAGTTTTGAGGTAAATAAAATAGGGGATTTATAAAAACTTACCAGAAGCATTCCTGTTCCTGAGAGTGGCTAGGAAGGAACCCGTGAGTCCGATTCAGACAGAGTCTTCAGTGTCTTGGGATTCCGGACTGAATGGCCTGTGTCTGTTAACAAACATTTTCACTGAACGCTACCAGGCCATGAAAATGTAGGCGCTTCCTGATGCCACTTCACTAACCAAGGTTTACTAATCTCTTAGCTGGAGTGTTAATCAGGACTTGACCAAGGGGAATCTATGCCTCTAAAAAGGAAATCTTCCCTTCTGAAGGATCAAGAAGGAAACAGGAAACTAATGAAACGTAGTTATTTACTTTTGCGTCACCCAACCGGCTGTAAATACCACTACTATACACAGTTCTGAGCAAACAATGATTGTGCTTTGGCTGACAAACAAGAAATTCAACAGGTGGTTTATAGGAGGGACGTGTCTGAACACAGGTCAATTTCTATAGTATTCCTTAATGTCTTTAATGATAACAGGCAAGTCGAACACATGAGAGTTTGGTAAACAATTAACTTTTCAACCGCAGTTTATCTTGGGACTTCACAGCTACTTGTCAGCTTTTGTCTTCGTTATTTATTTATTTATTTTTTGAGATGGGGTCTTGCTCTCTCTCCCGGGCTGGAGTGCAGTGGCATGATCTCGGCTCACTGCAAGCTCAGCCTCCTGGGTTCATGCCATTCTCCTGCCTCAGCCTCCTGAGTAGCTGGAACTACAGGCACCCACCACCACGCCTGGCTAATTTTTTGTATTTTTAGTAGAGACGGGGTTTCACCGTGTTAGCCAGGATGGTCTGGATCTCCTGACCTCCTGATCTGCCCGCCTCGGCCTCCTAAAGTTCTGGGATTACAGGTGTGAGCCACCGTGCCCAGCCTTGTCTTGGTTTTTATTGTTGTTTATTAAATGGCCCTTTTGCTCTTTACAATAAGGAGATCTTATTCCTTTGCTTTTTTTTTTTTTTTCCATTATTTTTATTTTTAGTTTCTACTTTTAGTTCAGCTGCGAAAAATAAAAAGGGAAGAAGTGAACTATCAGTAACAGTAAGGATGAGGGCTGAGAATGAATTCCACCTGGACCACTTGACCACGTGTTGCAGCCTGGATGTCCAACATTTGTTGTTGTTGTTTTTTTTTTTTTTTTCTGAGACGGAGTTTCACTCTGTTGCCCAGGCTGGAGTGTAGTGGTGTGATCTCAGCTCACTGCAACCTCCACCTCCCAGGTTCTAAGTTATTCTCCTGCCTCAGTCTCCTGAGTGGTTGGGATTACAGGCACATGCCACCACACCCGACTCATTTTATACTGTTAATAGAGATGGGGTTTCACCATGTTGGTCACACTGGTCTTGAACTCCTGACCTCAGGTGATCCACCTGCCTTGTCTTTCCAAAGTACTGGGATTATAAGCGTGAGCCACTGTGCCTGACCAACTTTTGTCATTTTTTAAACTCTGAGAAACAGTTGTCTCCTCCCCTTCAGTCTCATGTGAAAAAAAAAAAAATTAAGTTGACATTTTAAAAATTCACATACATACTGAATGTATAATTATCTAGATTTTTAAAAGTTCTCTAGTTTATAAAATCTGGAAAGTATAAAACTCATTTCTTGCCATATATTAGAAATAGCACACTGGGCCGGGCGCGGTGGCTCAAGCCTGTAATCCCAGCACTTTGGGAGGCCGAGACGGGCGGATCACGAGGTCAGGAGATCGAGACCATCCTGGCTAACACGGTGAAACCCCGTCTCTACTAAAAATACAAAAAACTAGCCAGGCGTGGTGGCGGGCGCCTGTAGTCCCAGCTACTCAGGAGGCTGAGGCAGGAGAATGGCGCAAACCCGGGAGGCGGAGCTTGCAGTGAGCTGAGATCCGGCCACTGCACTCCAGCCCGGGCTACAGAGCAAGACTCCGTCTCAAAAAAAAAAAAAAAAAAAAAAAAAAAATAGCACACTGGTGTCTAAAAGAGCAAGAGAGGCTGAGATAGGGAAATTCATAGAGCATGTTAGTCATAGCAATATAGGGTTCTATGGAATTCTAATATCAACCACCTCACAGTAATTCATGCTGAAAATCGTCAGCAAATTTGAAATAGAAGGAATCTTCCTCAGTCTGATAAGGAATAAAAACCTAGAACTAACACCTTACTTAAAGGTGAAATATTGAATGCTGTCTTCCTAATGCAATAGTACCCACAAAGCTTACTGGAGAGTGTAACCAGTGCAATTAGGTGTGGCCTTCCAGCATTTCCACATAGCAGTTTATTCCTTTTGCTTGAGCTTTCTGGTTTGGGGAAAATACACTACTTCTTGAAGTAGTCCTTTCCATCTTTTTAGAGTTATGACTATGAGAAAATATCAACTTACATTAAAGCAAATTTTGTTTCTCTGAAGTTTCTACCAACCGAGTTTATTTTCACCCTCCAAGGTACACAGGTGTTTCTACTTCCTCAAGAGCAACTGGCATATCTGAGGGCACACTGTCCGTGTGAAATGTAGATCTGCTAGTTCGTTTACTTGCTTTTGCTTATGTCAGAAACTCACATCTCCTAGACGCCCTTGTTCTTTTCATTTAGATTGTTTACAGTTTGCTGAGTGTCCATGTGGAAAGTGTGGTGTCCAGAAGCTTGTGCGGCATCCACGAGGCTTCTGCTCAGCACACAACAGAACAGGAAATTGCCTCTTCATTCTAGAAAACGTTCTTTCCTTAAACAGGACATATAACATATAATTGTAACATTCTATATCATGTAATTATAAAATATAATGATAATGATAATTTCTTTATACAATGAATTAGTGTTTCCACTTTTTTTTTCTTTTTTTTTTTTACACCTGTTGCGGGAAGTCAGGGACCCCAAATGGAGGGACCGGCTGGAGCCGTGGCAGAGGAACATAAATTGTGAAGATTTCATTTTAATATGGACATTTATCAGTTCCCAAATAATACTTTTATAATTTCTGATGCCTGTAATCTCTTAATCCTATTATGTTTGTAAGCTGAGGATGTATGTCACCTCAGGACCACTGTGATAATTGTGTTAACTGTACAAATTGATTGTAAAACGTGTGTTTGAACAATATGAAATCAGTGCACCTTGAAAAAGAACAGAATAACAGTGATTTTTAGGGAACAAGGGAAGACAACCATAAGGTCTGACTGCCTGCAGGGTCGGGTAAAAAAAAGCCATATTTTTCTTTTTGCAAAGAGCCTATAAATGGATGTGTAAGTAGGAGAGATGTCACTAAATTCTTTTCCTAGCAAGGAATGTTAATATTAATACCCTGGGAAAGGAATACATTCCTGGGGGAAGACTATAAATTGTTGTTCTGGGAATGTCTGTCTTACGCGGTTGAGATAAGGACTGAGACCTGCCCTGGTCTCCTGTAGTACCCTCAGGCTTACTAGGGTTGGGTAACTCGACCCTGGCAAATTTGTGGTCAGACTGGGTCTCTGCTTTCAAACCCTATTTTCTGCTATCAAGATGTTTATCAAGACAATACGTGCACCGCTGAACATAGACCCTTATCAGTAGTTCTGCTTTTGCCCTTTGCCTTGTGATCTTTGTTGGACCCTTATCAGTAGTTCTGCTTTTGCCCATTGTCCTGTTCCCTCAAAAGCATGTGATCTTTGTTAGACCCTTATTAGTAGTTCTGCTTTTTGTCCTTTGAAGCATGTGATCTTTGTACCTACTCCCTGTTCTTACACCCCCTCCCCTTTTGAAACCCTTAATAAAAACTTGCTGGTTTGACACTCAGGCGGGCATCACAGTCCGACTGATATGTGATGTCACCCCTGGAGGTCCAGCTGTAAAATCCCTCTCTTTGTACTGTCTCTCTTTATTTTTCAGTCAGCCAACACTTATGGAAAATAGAAAGAACCTATGTTGAAATATTGGGGGCAGGTTCCCCTGATATACACTTGTTGCAGGTAATCCAGATTTTCTCTATTCTGTATTAGTAAAGATGCTTTATTTGAAAACAAATGTAGTTCCTTACATTCCTGTGTCCTAAATTCTATTTTAATCATTTCTGTACAACATCAAGTCCATCTAACTCTGTTATATGATGCATATCTCTCTCTCAAAGCTTTATGTTTTTCACAAATTTCATAAGCCTATTGACTTGATAACACTGTGAAGTTACTGGTACAACTGTTAAAAAGATGAATGCAAGACAGCACTAGACATCTACAATTTGATTTAAATGTATTAATTGGCATTCTTTGGTTATGATACTCAACCATTGTCTTGTGGACATTACTATCTATTCAATATTTCTTTTTTTTTTTTTTTTTTTTTGAGACGGAGTCTCGCGCTGTCACCCAGGCTGGAGTGCAGTGGCCGGATCTCAGCTCACTGCAAGCTCTGCCTCCCGGGTTTGCGCCATTCTCCTGCCTCAGCCTCCCAAGTAGCTGGGACTACAGGCGCCCGCCACTTCGCCCGGCTATTTTTTGTATTTTTTAGTAGAGACGGGGTTTCACTGTGTTAGCCAGGATGGTCTCGATCTCCTGACCTCGTGATCCGCCCGTCTCGGCCTCCCAAAGTGCTGGGATTACAGGCTTGAGCCACCGCGCCCGGCCTATTCAATATTTCTATGTAATCACACATCATTATAAAGACACTATCAAGGCATCATTGACAGCCAGTTATGCTATTGTGTTGATCACTGTAAATTAACTCTAGAAAAACAAGATTGGGCCAATATCAGTTGTTCTTGATAATGCATTGTGGTCTTAGTGATCACAGCTTTCTCTTCTAGAAGTTTGTACATGTTTCTTTTAATAGTGATCAGTCTCTGAGGATGAGATATCTCTCATCTTCAGTTAGGGAACCTGGAATCTTTGGTGCTGAGGAGGTAAGGTGGGTGGTGATCTTTTGTTTTCTCTGAGAGTAGAATCCTTTCTGTAGTTGCTATTTCTCTGGATGTTTCTTTTAAGACAGTTTCTGGACCTGGACCCTAAACAAGTAATTTGGTTCTGTGTCCCTCTGTGTTTTATTTCAAGAAAAACTTACTTTAACATGTGGTACAAATAAGACCTATAAAGAATAGCAAAGAGTTTATAACATAAGTATCTGAAAGCAGCACAGAGCAAATTTTCCTTGGATATGAACTTTGTTTTAATTTAAATTTTATACCAACAAAGTTCAAATTTTAAAGATTCAAAAAGATATACAGAAAAATTCTGTTGTTATTTCTATTTTTCAGCCATCCAGTTATCCGTACTAAAGGTAACTAATGTCTCTAGTTTGTATGTGTATGTGTCTTTCCAGAAACATTTTATGCATGTATAATCTAATATGTAAAAATATTCTGCTTTTTTTTAGCCGAGTATTTTTTAGCACAAATAGTAGATTTTTAAAAACATTTTTTTGTATTTGATTTTTGCATTTGCTACATCTTGGAGATCATTCTAAGACATAAACCCTATAAATAATTATGAGGGTTTGTTCTTTCAAATACCATATTAAAATGTTTTTCCCTGTGCTGTACTTACTTGTTTTTATTTTAATAGGAAAATATTATTAAATACCACTTCAAAGTTGAAAATATTCTAAGAGTTAAGTTAACATAGACCACTAGATGGTGCCGTCATCCCAAAGAAATAAAATATGTGCATTGTTTTAAAAACAATTTGGCCATCTAAGGAAAAAAATCTGACTACTGTAGAACTGTATAAAACAAAAACTAATAGCCGGGCTTCTAAGTTCTGTGTCCCCAAAATAGTCACTAATAATTGAGATTTTTCTCTTCCTATACTGTTTGTGTGTGTGTGTGTTTATGCTCTTTTATAAAAAGTATCTAATACCGTACATTTTGAAACTTTTTTTCTAGAAGGCTAATATATGATGGAGTTCTTTCCATGTCAGTACATATACATTGATTTCATTCTTCAATGAAATTTGGTGAATAAATTATTTTAAATGATCTGAATGTTATAAAATATGCTATAATTTCTTTCATCTCTAACAGTAGGTATTTAGGTTGTATATAGGTTTTTGCTTGTGCAAACAATGATGCAGAAACTATCCTTGTATATTTATTATGGTGTACTGGCTATAGACATCTCTGTTGGACATGATTTTCTTTCAGAACTTTAAAGGCATGATCTTCTATTGATTAAAGCTGCAGCATTGCTGTTGAGTAGTTAAATATGCCATTTGGATTTCTGATTCCATTCAAGTCCTTTGAATTTGATATGTTCACTTTCTATTTACACCCCTCCTCTCCTTCTCCACTTTAAGAATTGTTTATTCACTCCCACAGCTCTTAACACTCTTGAGGAAAGTCCCCATTGCCATTCTTTTTTCCCAAACACTGTTTTGGGCCTCCAGTGAGCCCTTTTAGTCCGAAAACTTGGGTCCTTCCAGTCTGGAAAATGTCCTTCTATTAGTTCTTTGATAGCTTCTTCCCTTCTGTATTCTATTTCCTCTTTCAAGAACTCCTATTATCCAAATGATCTACCTCCTAGATAGATTCTCTGTTTTCAAAAAATATTTTTTCCCGTTTTTTTCTTTGTCTTTTCATTCTACTCCTGCGTTTTATCCTCAACTTTATTTGTCAACCCTTCAAATAGCTTCTTATTTCTGCTATCTTGTCCTTAATTTAGTAAAGCATTCCCACTTTTCAGCAAGGTCACCAACCCTCCTGGTTTGCCTGGGACTAATAATTTTCCTGGGATGTAAGACTCTCAGAGCTAAAACTGAGACAATTCTGGGCAAACGGGGATGGTTGGCCACTCTACCCCTGGATATTCTTTGTTGGTAGCAACTTTTTTCTTGCTTGAAATATTGTTTTATCCTCAAGCTTGTTAACTATAGGTTTTTTAAGTCTTTGTTTTTCACAGTGTCATGCAATGCATTGACTCTGTTTTCTTTGAGTTCTTTTGATTTACTTACCTTAGTCTCTCCTTTCATGCTTGAGACTGTTTACAAATGTCTTGTGATTTGTAACTGGCTAATCATATTTAAGAGTGTTGCCTGGAGGCACTTCAAGAGTAGTAGGGTTCATCAGCTGCTGGGTTTTACTATAGGGGGATTTGAGAGGAACCTAGGCATAAGAGTGTGAGATTACTGAGTATTAATCTAGAGCTCTTTTTTCTTGGACTCATCATTTTCCAGTTTCCCCACATAGAAAGCCTCCAATTTCTAGCTGGGCAGGCATCATTCTCGGGTGTGGTGGTTGGAGTAAGTGGAAAAAAGGGACTGGAGTGGCCTTTTTCTCAATATGGCACCTCATTCCATTCATTGTACTTGATGTCTCTGGGGCTATGAGAGGTAATAATAAATTGTTGCCTTAAGCATCTAAGTTTGGGTTGATTTGTTACACAATATTAGAAGCATACAACAAAAATTGTTATTGAAACTGGGATGCTGCTGTAATAAAGGCTTAAAACTTGTGGCATTGGCTTTGGGACTAGGCAGCAGGCAAGGGGCAAATAGGGCCTTGAGGAGACTGTAAGTGACAACCTGAGGGACAGTAAGGAATTACCAGTGGAAGCTGGAGAAAAGCAGATCCTTGTTATACAATGTTAGAAAGTTTGGTAACAATGTTGCCAGAAGAAATATAGGAAGTCGAAATGAACTAATGGGTTTGGTTAAGGAGATGTCCACATAGAATACTGAAAGTGCCACCTTCTTTCTTTTAGCCTCTTACGCTAAAGTAATGGCTAGAGAGAGATGAACTTTAAAAAAGGTAGGGGGATGGGGAGGGTACCGTTACTGTTAAGTTTTGAACCGTTTCCAGAGAGTAAAATTTTCTCAAGAAAAGGCAGGTCAGGCACAGTGGCTCACGCCTGCAAACCCAACACTTTAGGACGCTGAGGTGGGCGGATCACCTGAGGTCAGGAGTTCGAGACCAGCCTAGCTAACATGGTGAAACCCCGTCTTGGCTAAAATACAAAAATTATCTGGGCATGGTGGTGTGCGCCTATAGTCCCAGCTACTCGTAAAACCGAGGCAGGAGAATCGCTTGAACCTGGTAGGCAGAGGTTGCGGTAAGCCGAGATTGTGCCACTGCACTCCAGCCTGGGCGACAGAGCAAGACCCTGTCTCAAAAAAGAAAAGAAAAAAAAGAAAAAAAAAAAAGAAAGGGCTTCTGGACAAAGAACAAATCTAGGGCGTTTCCAGTGTCACTGATGTGATGTCAGGGTGAAAATAGAGTTAAGCATGCATCTGTAACCACCTACTGAGATTTCAGAAAGACTCAAGAGGGTGCCTTGTCGATCGTCTCAGGTGAACAAAGTCCTAAGGGCATTTGACCCAAAGAACTGTGACTCTTGGGCCATGGTAGTGAACAAGGCCTGTCTTAAAGAGATTGTGTGTGTGGCTTTTGTATAAAGGAGTGAACCCCAGTGAGATTAATAGGGAACTTGTTAAGTTTTTAAGAGGGTTGTACCATTAGAAGTACAATGTGCTTGGATTGAAAGGACAGAAATAGTTCAGAAAGAAAGAAAGTTTTTAGAGTTCCCAAACTTCTTTAGTTAGGAAGCAATTTGAGAAAGCTATTAAGTTTTAAAACATTAATCATTTCTTAAAAAGAAAGAAGATTGATTCAAAATGAAGAGCTGAAAGTCCAGAGGGTAGAACCAAGAGCCACAGGAATGACTCCCTTATGAAGAAACTAGTGACATAAGCCTGCCAGGACTTAAGAATTGCTGTAAATCAGAGTACCTGCTATGTGTCTTCTGACTAGTCCCTTTGCCCCCATCTTGTTGTTTTTGAGGAAAATTGTTGTTTATTATATTTCTGCACCATCATTGCATGTAGTGTGTAGACACTTAGTACACAGTTCTTCAGCCTGAGAAGAGACATATTGAAGAGTTATACCCAATGAACTGCACCTGCAACTGTACCTGGGTCGGATTTAAATGAGTAGATCCTAGACTTTGAGCTGATGCCATATCATCATAGGGGTCTTGGGAATGGTGACAAGCCCATTTTGCTAACGGGAAAAATGTAAATTGTGGCGACCAGAAGGTGAACCTTGGTAACTAGTATCCAAAGATGTCCACCATCGTTTTCCTCCTGTGTGCATATGCTGTATCTTGTATCAAGAAGTAGGGTCAAATTACCCTCTTCTTGAATCTGGGCTAGACTTAGTGACCTGCTAGACCAATAGAATGTGAAGAGAAGAGATGTTCTGGAATATTGGAAACTAGGCCATATGATGTCTCACAGCTTTTGCCTGCATTTCTTAGGACACTCATTCTTGGAATGCTCCCATGTAGAACCTAGCGGTCGTCCTATGAAAAACCCAAGCCACATGGGGAGGCCTTGTGTGGGTGTTCCAGTTTACAGTCCCAGCTATCACTAGCATCAGCTGCCAACCATGTGAGTCGGCCATCTTGGATATCCATCCTAGGTGAGCCTTTGGATGATTCTAGCTCCAGCCATCATTGGACTGCAATCACATGAAACACTCTAAACAAGAATTACCTAGCTGAGCCCAGCCAAGTCACAAAACCATTAGAGATAATATACATTTTTAAGCCCCTACGTTTTGTGGTTGTTTGTTGTGCAGTAGTAGAAAACTGGAACATTCATGGAAATCTTACTAGTGTCAGCATGTCTGTTTATTTTTGTGCCAGCACTAAACTGTTCATCACTGTAGTATTTTAATACATTTTAGGGCTGGTTTCCTATTATTATTGAGCCAATATACCACATAGGTTTGATGTAGAGGCTCTGGAGTCAGATTACGTAGATTTAGATTTTATCTCAACCACTTGTAAATGTATCCTTGTATGTTAACTATTCTGTGCCTCAGTTTTCTCATTTATAGAGAAAGTATGATAGAAATATCTACTTCACATTGTAGTTTAGAGGAATTAATGAAATAATGTAGATAAATGTAAATTAATAGAGTGTCTAGCAATTTATCAGGGTTCAATAAATGTTAGCTATGATTATTACTCTTTTTCAGATTTTTCTTAGATCTTAATAAAGACATCTAATCTTGAGATTGTTATTTTATTAAAACATTCCCTCTAAGAAGTTAATTAATATTTTTCTATCTCATTACTTGGTAAAATGCCTTTAAGAGTGCTTTAATGATTGAAATTATTTAGACTGAATATGTTAAATGAAATGTTAGTTTAGATCTACAATTCTGTAGTTTTATTTTGAGAGAGAGTCTTGCTCTGTTGCCAGGCTAGAGTACAGTGACATGATCTTGGCTCACTGCAGCCTTGACCTCCTGGGCTCAAGCCATCCTCTCACCTCACTCTCCTGAGTAGCTGGGACTACAGGGATGTGTCATCATGCCTGGCTAAATGTTTTGGTATTTTTTATAGAGATGGTGTTTTGGCATGTTGCCCAGGATAGATCTACAATCCTTTATAGGAAACTTATGGGTCTAGATGTGCTTTATATTCAGATATTTCTATTTTAGACAGTTTAAATGATAGATAACCCTACATTATGTAAAACTCTCAAAGGGGGATTAGGAGAGCACCTGATTGTCAAACACAGTAACAGTTCTACAGTTAACCCTATGATTCCTTAAGAGGAAAAAACAGTAATTTAAAGCAGCCTCACATCAATACAGATCAAGTTTTATTACCAAGTGAATTCAGATTAAGTCATTTTTGAATGCAAAATGAGTTATGGAAAAACATTCGTATTTCACCACTTCTTAAATTTTAGAATTGCAGATAAAAGATTGTGGACAAGCACACTTTCTATCTGTGTGAGATCTGGGGATACAGACTAGGAGGTTAATGGTGCGTCCATAGTAGCTAAAGTGCAGAAGCAAATGGACTTACCCAAGAAGGTAGACAAGGTGACTGGGAGCCATCAGCATGAGTTTCTTGCTGGGTTTCTGAGAACATTCATTCTTAGAAACCACATGCTTGTCCTTTTTTCTCAATTTTTTTTTATTCCTCATGAGATTATTTTTTTTCTATAATAAGAGCAAACTAATAGCTACAACAAATTCCTGAAGTTCTCTCTTGCAAAACAATATAAATACTGTCCAACTTAGAATCAGAGGTAGTAGGATATAAATCAAATCACTTGAACCTGATATTCATCCCTGAAGGGTCTGAGAGAAACAAAAGAACATAACATAATAAAACTGCGGAAAAATCTGATTAAAAATACTATCCTAAACCTCTTGGGAAAAGAAAACTGTTGGGAACAGGCCCCCCAGAACCTAGCCATAAACTGGCCCCAAAACTGTCCATAAACAAAATCTTTGCAGCACTGTGACATGTTCCTGATGGCCATACGCCCACGCTGGAAGGCTGTGGATTTACTGGAATAAGGGCAAGGAACACCTGGCCCACTCAGGGCAGAAAACTGCTTAAAGGCGTTCTTAAACCACAAACAATAGCATGAGCGACCTGTGCCTTAAGGACATTATCCTGCTGCAGATAACTAGTCAAACCCATCTCTTCATTTTGGCTCATCCCTTCGTTTCCCATAAGGGATACTTTTAGTTAATCTAATATCTATAGAAACAATGCTAATGACTGGCTTACTGTTAATAAATACGTGGGTAAATCTCTGTTTGGGGCTCTCAGTTCTGAAGGCTGTGAGACCCCTGATTTCCCACTTCACACCTCTATATTTCTGTGTGTGTATCTTGAATTCCTCTAGTGCCACTGGATTAGGGTCTCCCTGACCGAGCTGGTCTCGGCAGAAAACACACAGAAAAACTGGCAAAAATGCTAATTTGATGATTTTTGAGTAGAACCAAATGTTAACAAAATATAGATCAATGTAGCATTGGGTAGGAGGAAATAGCATCCAGGAATATTCTTCCTTAAATACCCAGATTTAAAGACACAGAGTCCAGGACTTGTGAATACTCTTCGGGTATTATTAAAAGGACAGCTAGAGTCTTATGTTCACATATGACCCTGTGGCTCTAGGGAGAAGCTGGCAAGTATAATCTGTACATCTGGATGTGAATGAGGTAAGGAATGATGAACAGAAAATAAATGGTCAGAGATGTAGAAATGTGATCTATATGCTTTCTGTGAATCCACAGAGCTGGGAAAAATGTTAAACATATTTTGCAACAAGAGTAATTGTGATTCTTAAACTGTTTATCTCAGAACTGATAGAAACTATAGATCCTCTCTTCTTTTTTATTTTTTTTTCTTTTGAGGCAGAGTACAGTGGCATGATCTCAGCTCACTGCAACCTCCGTTTCCTGGGTTCAAACGATTCTCCTGCCTCAGCCTCCTGAGTAGCTGGGACTACAGGTGCGTGTCACCATGCCTGGCTAATTTTTGTATTTTTAGTACAGATGGGGTTTCACCATGTTAGCCAGGATGGTCTCAATCTCCTGACCTCGTGATCTGCCCGCTTCGGCCTCCCAAAGTGCTGGGATTATAAGCGTGAGCCACCGCACCCTGCCAATCCTCTCTTCTCTAAGATGCACTGATGCATGTTCACCAAGTTTTGCACAGCATTTTAGATAATTTACATATTCATTAACTAATCCACCAATCCTGGGCTCCTGGCTTAAGTAAAATCTGATTCTTATCCAAGCTGGAATAAAAATATTTGCTCTCTCAGCTCCAACTTTAGAACAGAAAAAGGAAAAAGATGTAAAATAAGGAAATGTTTATAGCATTTAGTGATGATGTTTATTGTGGTTTATTTTTTAGAATATTAGGATATCCTGGCTATGTTTAGCTACTGGGAAGGAATTAAGAGAACCATTCTTTGAAATTATTTATTTTTATTAAGTAACAGAAGTAATATGTTATAGCTAATTTAAGAGGTTAGACAATTATTTAATAGAATTACTGTGCATATTTTGATACATTTCCTTTTGGTCTTTTTTTTCCCCCAGGTCAAAAGTAAAAATGTAAAAATATTTAAAAGAATATTGTGATGAATTTCAAATACTCATCACCTCGTGTGGCAATATTATTTTTCAAACATGGCTGGGGTCGGGGGCAGTGGCTCATGCCTGTAATCCCAGCACTTTGTGAGGCCGAGGTGGGTGGATCACTGTAGGTCAGAATTTCGAGACCAGCCTGGCCAACATAGTGAAACCCCATCTCCACTAAAAATACAAAAACTAGCCAGGAGTGGTGGCTGCACGCCTGTGATTCCAGCTACTTGGGATGCTGAGGTAGGAGAATCACTTGAATATGGGAGGCGGAGGTTGCAGTGAGCCAAGATCGTGCTACTTCACTCCAACTTGGGTGACAAAGGGAGACTCTGTATCACAACAAAACAAATCCCAACAAAGAAAAGATGACTGGAACAGTAACTTTCACCTCACATGCTGTTCTTACAATGTGACCTTGCCACGCCCCTATCAAAAGTTGGATCCCTCCTTTTGACCTGGGTGGACTTTTGTGTTTGGAGTAAAACTGAAGTGATGCTGCATAATTTCAAAAAATAGCTTAAAAATAACATATAATTTCTGCTGGTTTATTTTGCGACACTTTCTCTGGGATCCCTTAGTTACAATATAAGAAGCTGGTTTTCCCTGAGGCAACCAAGTGGAGAAACCACTTGGGGTGAGAGGGAGAGAGAAGGCAGGAGAAGAGGAGGAGGGAAGGGACACATTTGAAGAGTTTCAGCTCTTGCAGCTCCCATTTGTTTGAGTGAAGAATGACCCAGTTCCAGTACTTTCTCCAGTACTGCAGGAGAAACCCTGAGAGACACCTGCCTAACTAATTTGAATCAACTTCCAAATTATTGAGCAAAATAAGGATTATTACTGTCTTAAGACCCTGTTTCTGGATAGTTTGTTGAAAAGCAACAGAAAACTGGAATACCTAAATAGAATAACTACTAACAGATTTCCTTAATAGTTCATCTAATTTTTTTCTTTGCAGGAGAATTTTAAAACAAATCTCAGATAACATGATATTTCGCTTCTAGTTCATTTTACATTTCTAAAAATTAAGAACTTTTTTTGTAACATAGAATGTAAAATACATTTACATAATGCGATAACTGGTTCATATTCAAAATTCCTTTATTGTTCCTTGAATATATTATTTACATTTATTTTGTTTAAATATTTCAAACAGGGTCCACATATTATATATAATTATTATGTCTCTTGCCTCTCTTTTTGTATTAACTTCCATTTTTAAAAATGCCACTATAACTATATATATTCATAACTCTATATGTTAATACAGTATATATCATTGGGTTGCTACATGTTGGTAAGGTCATTCATCCCCCTAGTGTTGAGTATTTTAAGAATCAATTACCTGTTCCCATTCCTTTGCTATTTTGTTCACTACCATCAAATTCATAAATAAATCTTTTTACTTGACTCCAAATTATTTCCTTGAGACAAACTCCCAGAGATAAAAATTTTTAGTCAAAGTTTGTTTAGTATTTTTGGACTTGCCAAAGAGAAACTGCAACAGACATTTGTTAAAAATGGCAAGACAGATTTTATTCTGTCAAGTTACTGCAGTACAGGAGAGAGACTTTAGTACAAAACTGGATTCTAAATGCAGCCAAGGCACCCGGGGATGGATGGCCACTAGGCAGGGTGGGATCAGTGAGTGAAAAGTTACCGAGGAACTTGATTAGATATCAACAATTGGGGAAAATGAGGAACTTGATCAATTATAGGAGGCATTCTTGCTAAACTGGCTTCTCAGGACTCTTGTAAAACTGGACTGTCGGCCAAGGATGAGGCCTGGTCAAGAAGAATGCTTAGAGGAGCCTGACTGGTACCCAGTTAAGGAGGAAGTCCTTGTCAGATTCTAGGTACATGTTACCAAATTCCTTTGTAAAACCAGGAAACCAGTAATACAGACAGGAACACTTAATCAACATCACATCATGAAATTTCAAGAGTAATCTATTAGATAAAAATGATACCAGCTGGGCGCGGTGGCTCACGCCTGTAATCCCAACACTTTGGGAGGCCAAGGCGGGTGGATCACGTGGCCAGGAGATCGAGACCATACTGGCCAACGTGGTGAAACCCCATTTCTACTAAAATACAAAAAATTAACCGGGCTTGGTGGTGCATGCCTGTAATCCCAGCTACTCGGGAGGCTAAGGCAGGAATTGCTTGAACCCAGGAGGCTCTTTAATCTGGCCAAAATATGGTGAAATCCTATCTCTACTAAAAATACAAAATTAGCCAGGCATGGTTGTGCATGCCTGTAATCCCAGCTACTCAGGAGGCTGAGACAGGAGAATTGCTTGAACCCGGGAGGCATAGGTTGCAGTAAGCCGAGATGGCACCATTGCACTCCAGCCTGGGCGACAAGAGTGAAACTCTGCCTCAAAAAAAAAAAAAAAAAAAAAAAAAAAGAAAGAAAGAAAGAAAAGAAAATTACAAACAGAAACTGAGACTCATGAAGGGAGTGGTCTCTTGGTGCAGAAGCTTAGTCTCAGGGCTCTGGTGGGTGCCTTAAGGAACCTAAAACAAAAGTATTTCTTTTACCTGCTTTGTAGGCTTATCAAATGGTGCCATATGAGGACTCTGGGGATGACACTTATCCAATAATCAGATAATCAGATATTTAGCTGCTCTTTGAGATACCATTTGGAAATTGGTAACAAACAACTCAATCTCCTGCTTTATTAGACCCAAGCCCCAGGTGACAACGAATCTCAAGCAAATCTCTTTCAGTCCTTCTAGGGTATTTAAAACTTCATTCAATTCAGAGCAATCAGAAAAAGTGGAGAATGGGTACTTGCCAGCACAGGAAAGAGACATTTCAGCAGTGGTTTATCTAGGAAAATTTACTATTTGCTATTTGTGTTAGAATTAAAATCCCAAGAGAGATTTGCCATTCTCAGCCTAGAATTCCCTCCCCAATCGAGTTCTGAGCAGCTCCTACGCAGGCAGATTCTCAACAGCTCCTAGGACTTCTCACCCCCGTATACATCCTGAATGATCCCTGAAACTGAGAATAGGATGGATTTTATTCCCATGATTAGATGATGAACATCAAGTGGGCTGGACCACTTTCGTCCAGCTTGTCACAGTAAGGAAGTTAGAAACCGGAAGGGTGAGAAGGATTTGACACATCATTGCTGGCTGAAAGATGGAGGGAATCACGTGGCACAGAACTGAGGGTGACCTCTAGGAGCTGAGTGACCCCCGGCTGAGAGCCAGCAAGGAAATGGACACCTCAATCCTACAACTGCAAGGAACTGAACTCTGTCAACACCAGGAATCCATTTGGACTTGGATTTTCTCCCAGAGCCCCAAAGAGAACTCAGTCCAGATGACACGTTATTTCTGCCTTGGGATACCCTGAGTAGAGAACCCAGTCATGTGGTCCTGAAATTCTAACACATTAACGTGAGCCACTAAATCAGTTTTATTTTAAGCCTCCATGCTTCTAGTCATTTATGCCCAGCAATAGAAAACCAATGCAAATCCGTAGCCATTTTTACCTTATTAAAAGTATCTGTCACTAATAAAAATGTTTCAGCAGTTTGACTCTCAGGCCAGCTAACACATTTCACCTCAGGAGGCAGGAATAAATTGAGGAGAGATACTGCCTCCAGCTGTAAATAACCGGGCCACGTAGCAGAACCTCACGCCAGGCATAAAATCGCACAGAGCTTCCAATGTCAAAAAGCAGGTTTTAGACACCTTGCAGGCAGTCGTGCCCTCATTAGTGACTTAACTGATTATACATTTAGCACACGCACATTTTCAGATTCTGTGTTTTAGGTGTAATTCAACATCAGGGATGGCTTGGCGGTTTGGTCTCTATCCTGAAAGTATAAATATCGATTTTTTTTGGATAAATTTCCAGTGGGTCTGTGTTTTTCAATTAGATGTTATCAGGCATGTATTTAAGATTTAAAGAATACTTAAAAGTTGTGACTAGGTAATATATTCTGGAAAATCTCTGAAAAAGAAAAAAATTATGTGAAAGTGACTTTTTTTTCTTTTTTAAACCAAAACAGCTATATTAACATAAGCTATTGGTGTTTTTGAGGTTTCCACCAAAAGCCTAGCCTCACATTAACAGATTTTTAATAATTTACTTAGATACTTTCTCAAATTGGATAATGAAGGGACCTCTTGTTTACTAATGAATGTCTAAGTTTGAGACATTATTTTTTAGGCAGATATACTCCAGGTATTCAATGTTGCTTTTTTTGTTTGGGAGAGAGACAAATACAAACATAATCTAAGTTTTCTTTGTTGTAATATTTCATTTGATCATTGAAAAATATTTCTTCTCCTTTGACATTTGTTTGCTGTAATTCATTTATTCTCTTTTATTAATTACCTAAAATTTTTTACCTGGGACAATACTAGAGTGTAGAAGCGTGGGATTTGGAGTCTGAGGGAAGCTGCTAGCCTATCCATTTATTATCTTCCTTTTTCTTCTTCCTACTTTTTAATTGTACACACTGCAGCATACAATAAAAGACATTTCTAGCCACCCCTGCAACTGGGTATAGCCATATATCTATGCTTTGGCCAACAATATGACAATGGATGCAACTTAGGAGAAGACATTGAAACGAGTATAGACTCGGTGTTGGGGGGGTGTTCTTTTTGTGCCTCTTTCCTTTCCTCCTCCTTAGGACTGAACAGGGGAGGTGATGGTTGGAGCTCCATACCTTTCAGGAGCCCTTAGACTTGAAGTCTTAAGTGTGGAGAGTGGGACACAAAGATAGGAGGCTGGTTCCTAAAAACACCACAGATCTGCCAGAACAGCCATAGATTATCCATCACTGGATTTCTCTCATGTAAGAGAGAAACAAATTTTGATCCTTTAGAAAAGACTCATATTTTTGTTTACTAGATGGACCTGCACCTCATCGTACTAATCACAGAATAGAACAGATCTGGGCTTTAGCCTGAGACAGGAGCAACCTACCTTCTTCCTACTTTACCTGCAGAACTCCTCTTCATCCTTCCTGTCTGAACTCAGGTGTCATCTCTACCAAGAAGACATCCCTGGTTTCCTCAGTCTGGGTCAAGTGCTTCCAAAGTACCTTATATACATCAATCAACACAATGTGCTGGGATTTTTAATTTGCTATCACTTTTCAGATGATAAGTTTTTTGAGCACTGTCTATATAGTAGATACACACACACACACACACACACACACACACATATCTTTTAATGCTTTAATTAACAGGACTCAAAGATTTATTGATTTCCAGCTTTGTCACTTACTATTACATGAATTTGAATAACCTCCCTGAATTTCAGTTTCCTTTTAAGTGAAATGGGAAGTTAATATCTGATAGACATAGCAAATTATATTTCAAAAACCTTATATGAAGTCCATTGCTTTGTACTTGGTGGACCAGTAATAGTTAGTAGTGCCTATTATTCCCTCTAAAAAGTAGACAAGTGAGGATTCATATATATGTATTTGTTAAATTTAATTGAAATTCAAATTGAAATATAATTTTAAAAACTTCTGTTTCCTGGCAACCAATTGCAGACACAGTCAAGTACAAATAAAACTCCAGAAATACTATAATAAAAGTCCACTTCTAATTGCATTGTTGGCTAAGTTAAGAGAATTGTAGTCAATGACTGCCATACCTGGGAGCTTACATTTATAAAGAGCCACAGAATTCATCTAACTCAAATTAGTGCTGAGAATATCCTCTAAAAACACATTGCATCCATTCGTCTGTGAGGTGCATTGACAGAACATCCTCGCAAGGGGGCACCATTGCAATTCCTATCACCTGGGTGACAGCACAGAACTTTATTTGCAATGTTTAGTTATTTTTAATCTTTTAGTAAGCTGCACTAACTCCCAGCCGCTGAAGGGAAGACTTTTTAGGAAAATGATCAAAATACTAGATGTAAAGTCAGTACTAAGAGATAACAAGGGGAAGCTAAAAAAGTGACCATTTGAAAGAATGGTTTAATGTAAAAACAACTTTCTTGGTAATATTTTCTTATCAAACACCCATGAAAAGCCTCTGTTTTAGTTCAACAATCAATGTAGTATTAATAAACCAAAGGGAAGCTGACAAAAGGTTGGCTTGAACACAAAGTAGATTCAACATATGTCATGTGTTATCTCCAGAAAACGAAATGACAATCAAAATTTGAAAAATGTCATATGCTTTTATAAAGTACTTTACATATTAGATCCCACAGTTCTGAGAGGTAGATTATTCAGCTATTATTTAACCCCCATTTTACAGAAAGGTTTAGAAAGGTTAATTAACTTATCCAGAGACTGATAGCAAGTTCACAGCAGGATTACAGTGTTGAACCCAAGTAGAGTAAGTTGTTTGTTCGTTTCTATTAAATAAAGCTATTTGGTGCTTCCTCCTTATGCAAGATGTGCTTCATTCTTCAACTCAAGGAGGCTTTTAAAATTTATTTTCCCAGAATGGTAGGATAGTTTATTTTAGGATTCTAGAAGAAGGCGTTAGTATTATCTAAGTATCTAAGAATCAAGGTTGGGAGTAGGCAACGAAGACTGATCTAAGGGGTTTTAGAATTCTGTAAACAAGTCTGTGTCACATAGAGAGGTGACATTTCTTACAGGTTCACAAGTTCTATAGTTACTAAAATAAGCATGACTTAATTTTAGCTCACTGTTAGTGCTTCCTTATTTACCCCAGCAAGTAACAGTTTAACCTGCATTCATCATTGATATCATCAGAAAAACATCAATATATATATAATTTTATTATGAATGAACTGCCAGCTTAACAAGCATGTAAAAATGGTTGGCAATGGCATCAAGGAAAATGCTGAACGAAGAACAGAACTTGACCCCAAGACCACTGTATTCTTCTGAGAGAGAACCATCTGCTGCTGAGGTTCTGGGCAATGAAACTCAAAGCTGAGTATCACGACAGTAACTCAGACAACTCTTGAAACTGTCAGAGGTCACAATGTCGAATGCCTTCAGAAGCTAGATTGGCAACACAACAAAGATGTTGGATAAGTAAAAGAATTTTTTTTTTCTAGTCTTGGTAGTTTTAATTTTCCCACTTTCAATAGATATGATAGAGAAAGATTTCATTTTTCTTAGCTCTCCTCTAAGAATAACCACACAAACAGGATGGCAATGGTACCTGGAATCCTTGGCATGGGGAGAACAACATGAAATGAAGGTTCTATGGTGACTGAGGGGACATTCCCATGTAAGGGGAAAGCCACTTCTCAGCCCCCGCTCTTTGATAGCTTGAGGGAAAGTAGGTATAACTTTACTAAATCTTCAGCTTTTTAAAGAGAAGCCGAAAATCTGGATTTTTATGTGAAGTCTTCTTGCTTGTTAAAGTTTTCAAATGACACAAAAATATAAATAATGTTGTGCTGGCTAGACAAGTCTGTGAGCTAGCAGTTTGCAACCATGAGACGATGCCTTAATTTCTGGTTGCCACGTCTCTCCTAAGCTCCTGACCTGAGTAATCAATTAGCTAACAGACATCTCTATTAGGATCAAAGTTCTCGCAAGTTCAACACGTATCTAAAGCCAAACCAACAGTCTTACCTGTAGACCCCACGCTTTTTCTGCTACTAATGCCTTTAATCAACAGCTCCAATATCCACTCTGCTGTTCCAGCTCCAAACTGGTGGTTGCTCTACACTTCTCTCTCTGCCTTGCCATCCACACTTAATTGAGAACGACAGTTTATCAATTTTTCTCCTAAAACATTTATTCTACATATACTTAAGACCTGTCATGTCCCAGGTAGTATTCTAGGTGCTAAGGAAATACACAGACCCCATGATCTTTGTGCCCAGAGTTGTCATTAATGACTGGGAAAAAAGAAGGAATTTTCTCCATGACCAACATTTCCATCGTTATCAGTGGTCTAGTCTCCTAAAGTATGAATGTTGGAAAATGCAAGTGTGAGTGAGTCTTTTGGATTTTATTTTGGTTTTAGAAATATAGTTCCCTAATTACAAAGATTTGATGAACATATTGTTCAGGTTTTATAAAATGGCCTTGACTTACAAAGGATACTGGTTGGCTAATTGAATAAATAAAATATTAAGTCTTTAAGTCTTTGAGTGTCACCTGGGTGAGGAAGCCTCAGGACATTATTATGATACAGCCACTGGTATTTGGTTTATTCCTAGAACATGCACCAAACTCCTTGACTTCCATGTCTTTTTCAGCTCCATAATCCATATGCAAATTCTATGCCTCACTTTGTAAATCATCTTTCTTTTTATTTCTAATGTGAGCTTCCTTTTTTTTTTTGAGTCTGAGTTTTGCTCTTGTTGTTCAGGCTGGAGTGCAATGGCACAATCTCTGCAACCTCCACATCCCAGGTTCAAGTGATTCTCCTGCCTTAGCCTCCCAAGTAGCCGGGATTACAGGCATGCACCACCATGCCCGGCTAATTTTTTGTGTTTAGTAGAGACAGGATTTCACCGTGTTGGTCAGGTTGGTCTCCAACTCCTGACCTCAGATGATCCACCTGCCTTGACCTTTGAAAGTGCTGGGATTAAAGGCATGAGCCACCACACCTGGCCTAACCTGAGTTTTTTTTTTTTTTTTTTTTTTTGAGATGGAGTCTGGCTCTGTTGCCCAGGCTGGAATGCAGTGGCACAATCTCAGCTCACTGCAAGCTCCGCCTCCCAGGTTCACACCATTCTCCTGCCTCAGCCTCCCGAGTAGCTGGGACTACAGGTGCCTGCCACCACGCACTGGCTAATTTTGTATTTTTAGTAAAGATGGGGTTTCACTGTGTTAGCCAGCATGGTCTTGATCTCCTGACCTCATGATTCGCCCGCCTTGGCCTCCCAAAGTGCTGGGATTACAGGCGTGAGCCACTGCGTCCGGCCCTATGTGAGCTTTTTAAGCAATTTGTTTGCTATGCCTAGTATTGGAAAGACAGAGACAGGTCCTGGGAGTATCAGGATGATCATGAGCATTTAAAGCAGAGAGAGAGATAGACAGGGAAAAGGGATGCAAAGTGCTAAAGGAGTATGGAGAAAGGAGGAAAGGTGATTAGATGCACTGGAGGAGAATGAAGCATGTGAATTCAGCCTGGTGCCTGAAAGATCTATAGGATTTCAACAGATGGAAAACAAGACAAAGAGAATGTAGTTGGATGGAATATTCAGAGCAAAAGTCGAAAGATCTGAAGGTACATTCTCCATTCAGGAGATAGTGTCCTCTGGAGAGGTTCCCACACGGCATAGTGAGGGCAGTGGGAGGAGTGAGGCAATGGGGGAATCCAGGCTCCGGAGGGCTGAGATCATGTTACACAGAGGCTGGAGAAGGAGGCCTTAACAAGGAACGAGAACAAAAGGCACAAGTTTGGGGTTCCTGAGTAGAAAACATCAAGCGACTGAAAGCAACTTTTTCATATCTGTAAGACCAAAGCCTCCAACAGCCTTGCCTGGAACTGTGATTCTTAGATGTGCAGTTTTTCTTTCTGAGCTACAGCACTGTGCCAAGTGTGAATCCAGATAGAAAAACAGAAATACCACTCTGCTGTTTGGAATCACAGGACAATTTTCACACATGCTCTATGTGGAGTATCCTATTGGTCGACTGGCTGGAGGACTATGCAGAGAAAGAAGGGAAACAAAGTTAATTTGTTGTTAGAGGATTCTAGAAGCACAGGCTTTGGCAGGTTTTAAAAGCAGAATTTACAGCTTTAATAAAACTGATAAAGTCATCCTAACCTTTATGTGGTGAAATATGATTTGATATTCAAGGAAGATAAAGTAGACATAGTGAGTTTCCCCAGGGTTCCTGCTGGAGACTAAAATGGCATTGTCTGAAATGAACTCAAGGAATCATCTTTGGAGTTAGATGCAGGTGAATTTGAAGAGATGAGGACCAGGCTAAGGGTTCAAGCATAAGTGAACAGGTATGAAATAGAATTTAAGTCAGATGGTGTTCAGTGTTTTTTAGGTATCATGGTGCATCCAAAAATCCAGAGGAAAGCAGGAGCAGGCTCAGAGGGGCCTTAGCTGGCTCACTTTCAGAATCACAGGCTCCATGGAGTCCCATGATGTCCGACCCCCATTCTTATAGGGCCATAGTTTCGTTTAGTTAAAACAAGATATAAAACCACGTGCAGTTTCATCTTCCTTATTTATCTCTCCGAGATCCAGCAAGAAGACAATTTGCGCATAATGACAGATAGGCTCAGGTATCTAGCCCCAAATAGGGTGTCTGGTTGTGATCCATCATCATGACATTTCAGCTTTAACAAATATGGCTGCTCACAGAGGACACAAGACATCAGTGAAATTGGAGGGAGCAAATTTTTTGGAGCCATCCATCAGTAAGTAAAAGGATGGAGGGTTTTTATGGAATACTACCTTCATCAGTTAGCAGTGGCATGAGTTTTACCTCAAACCCTATTAAGATCCTTTTTTTAAAAAAAAAATAATTAAGCTATTTATTTAATACATCATAGTTGTCATAAAGTTCATACATTTTGCTTTTTGATACCCTAATGTATTTCCATGAATCTTTAAGTCTACAATTTTATAGATACAGTTTTCCATCCAAGAAGCCAGATGTAGATAATTTTTTTTTATATGTAACTAATTAAAGGCTTTACAAGAGGTTAGGCTGTAAACAGCTACAATTTTGCCAAAACACCATCGAAAGACACTTAATTAGGAAAGAGTTTTTTTTCTACATTATTGCTTAGTCTTATAAAATGGTAAATTTCAACCAAATTGATACCTTTGTACTCTTATTTGTTTCCTATACTCTTAAATCATACTACTTGGCAAGCAATATAAGTATTGACATAATTTTTAAATTCAATTAATTGTAAACAAATTCTGATTTGTTAATAAGTGTATATATTTCCCTTTAACCATCTACTATACTACCTCAGAATTAATCCTCCTATAAAAAAGAACCCTCCGACATGGAAAAAATAATGCAGAGCTTCATCTCTTCTTCAAAGATTTTCATATATTATAGGAACACAAATCCATAAAAAAAGGATTACAATTTGACATTTCATCTTGCCTTACTAATTATGAGATATTAGAGATGTGACAAAAACAAATGTTCTTTAATGTTTTTCTGCCTAACATAGTATTATACTAAGAAATACTGCAATTATGTTGGTGAGCTATTTTCCAGCTTCTCCAAGTATAGGACACAACTATGGTTCTATCAGCAAGGAGAAATGAATAATCAATCTTATGTAACTCAAAAGAATGATGGGAGGCACAAAAAGATAAACTGACTTTGGCTTTTAGGAACCTGATGTTGACCCTGAAATGCCAGATTCAATAGCACAACAAGAAAACAAAACATTATAGCAGCAAGATACCACTTTGCCACACATTATTAAGAATTCTGAAATAGGCAATAGCTCAATCACTCAATCTGTTGTATCTTCTATTTGTTTTTCTTGCTTTTTGGTTGCAGGCAATTCAAGGCGTGCTTATTGCATAGGACCAGCTATTCTTACTGCGCTCTCCGTCTGCGTTGCAGTCATAGCTACCCAACTTCACTTTACGACAATCCATAATTTCGCATTTTGATGAAACTTCTCTCCTTCAAATACAATGCATTGTTTTCGTTGTTGTTGATGTTGTTGTTGTTGTTGAGACAGAGTCTTGCTCTGTTGCCCAGGCTGGAGTACAGTGGTGCAACCTCTGGTCATTGCGACCTCTGCTTCCCAGATTCAAGTGATTCTCATGCCTCAGACTCCCAAATAGCTGGGATTACAGGCATTCACCACTACACCTGCCTAACTTTTGTATTTTGGTAGAGACGGGTTTCGTCATGTTGGCCAGGCTGGACTTGAACTCCTAGGCTCAAGTGATCCACCAGCCTTGGCCTCCCAAAGTGCTGGGATTATAGGCATGAGCCACCATGCAGAGAGCCACATTCAAATGCAATGTACACATTTAATAATGTACTATTTGCTTCTACTCAACTAAGTTCTAGAAGGGAATTTTTAACATCTATGGAAATTGTGACCTCCTGCTTGATGCCAGGCATGTCTACATGAAATTGTTCCCAGCATTTTTTTCTTTGGTCTACATGTGTTTCCCTGTTACACAGCCCTCTTGGGCTAAGAACATATTAAAATCAGAAGTTTCTTTTATTTTCTTCAATAGTTTCAGAGTTTCATCTCCTTATGGAAAATAGCTGCTACAGAATGATAGACACAGGCTTACTCTGGATTTTGTGGACCCTGAGATATCTTTGAACACCCTCCATTTTCACATGAGTTCCCAATCTTGATTTCTTCACTGTCTTCTTTCTTATCTTATTCATTCCTTTATGACAGTTTATCAAGTGCTTGTTTTAGGCAGGCAGATGCATTTTAGTTTCGAGTTTGTCACTGGTTTATCTGGACTTGGCCTTTTTTTTGATTCTGCTGGATTAGAGGCTTGAATGATGAGCTCCTGAAATTTGGGTTTTGATTCAAATAGTTCTTTCTTCTCTGTAGTCTTGACTTCAGGTTTGACTGGCTCAGGTGACTTCTCACTATTCCGTTTACCTGTAGTACAGCCTGCAACGCATAAGAAATCAGAAAAATCAGTTGTGATTCTCTTACAGTGAGACCAACCCTCTAATGCATCGCAAAGACTGGAACATCTGGGTGGGATGAACAAGTGTCATTGGAATTGGCCCCTAGATTGAAGCACTGACTGCAGCCTGGTTATTGCTAAGCAATGACATTTTCTTTTCTCACCATTACAGGCAAGGTCCAAACACCAGGAACCACAAGACACTGTGCTTACCACTCGCTGTAGCAAGCACAGGTCTGACGGCCGAGGCTACTGCCAACTTCTGGAGATGGCTCCCAATTCTTTTACATTATATTTTTTCCTTTTAGAATGAATATCCAAAAATCATACATTTTTGTTACTTGGGAGCTACATGGAGACTCTTAAATCAGTTGCAATCTAAGTTTGTGGCTCTTTTACCAAGATTGCTAAATCCTCCTTGAAAGATAAGTAAGAGAAAGGGAACTTAATTTTGATTGGTTGATTATGAAGTCAAATGGAGTCTCATTTTTGTGTGTGTGATTCTTTGGATTTTTATAAGGGGTTGGATTATCATTGAATCAAATTTGGAGAGACACCATGCAAGGAGCATTAGTTGTGATGTACCCCAGTTTTATTTTCAGACAGTCAAGATGGAAACATTACAAAAGTTTACTCTCTAATAGAAAGTGAAGGGACTTAAGAATTAGGCCATCTGTAAAATGTTTCTAAATAAATACACACTTATTAAGAATTAAGCCTTTATGGTTCAAAGTTAGAAAACAGATGCATCAACAAGATAAGAGAGAAGAAAGTGATTGGCGAAAGAACTTAAAATAGGCTATTTACTCTAGCTGGTACCATGATTGCCAAGTTAGTTGAGCCTGTGGATATGTAATTACTTGGGTCTCTAATACTCAACATCCAAATCTAGGTTCAATCACCCAAGTCTTTAGCTTGAGTTGCTCAGATAATCCATGACCCCCCTAGGATACTCTCCACAGAGTTAGAGGAGACAGAGTCCATTTGGAATCCAGTACTAGTGGGAGTTGTCCCCCTAGGTTAAAGAGCTACTGAGATGCGTTCTAGTTACAGTACTCATTAGTGTGCGTAGGAGACTACTGTGCCACAGCGTGTTGGGGATGCTCACTACGCTTCTTCAGGACCCTGCACACTGATTGATTAGTTGTTCTCCCCATAGCTCTGGGAAGAAATTAAATGCAGTCTCTCATTTTGCTAAAGTAAAAAAAGAGACAGAGACAGTAAGAGACTTACTTCATGCCGTACATGAAGGCCACATTAACATGAGCCCTGTGACTTTTTCCGACTTTAGACAAATGTTTTTAAAAAAACACCTAAAAAGACTTATTCTGTTATAATAGAAACTTAATTAGAACCAACTTGAATTAGAAGGGAAGGACACTAGGATCTCCTGGGACTCTGAGAGCAGGGGCTCTTCATAGTCTGCAGAGGGCAATCAGGAACTAGAGTGCCGTGGAGATGCAGGAAGTCCCTTCAGTGAATCTGTTTCACTCTTCTTTTCTTACTGCAGATCACTTTTCTGTATTTCCCAGTTCAAATGGTAGTTTCGAACACATTAATGAAGGCCTAAGAATAAAATGCAAGGAATGGGTTGGAGAAAGCCCATATAAAATCCAAAAAGGTAAGGGAGGGTTCTGGAGGTGAGTGGACAGAGAAACCATGATAGAAGAGGTTGATGTAAATTCATAATGGAAACCTAAAAGTAAACAGCAACAATTACAAAAGCCAGGAATGACTAAAGGAAGGTGATGGCTTGGCTATATTTCAGCACCAACATGCATATGAATCTATTTTATTTTTATTGCTTAATGCATTGGGGTGTGTCCACTCTTGCTGGAAAAGTTTGAGAGGGACATTGTGTCTTCATGAAATAATAAGACTTTATGGTAAGGAAGAAGAATGATTGATCTTTGGAGGACTGTTGTTCATAATTCTGTAATGGAAGGATTAGCAAGGAAGCAGGGTAGTGTTTGCATAAGAAGGTGAATGAACAAAAGAGACATCTATTGATGACTGAACTTTCTTTCCCATCAATCTCTTTCTTTTTTTCCTTTATTTGACTGAATTTTATTATTAGAAGTGAGAAAATGACAGAATTTTATTTCTACAATTTATCATTAATAATGATAACCCTAAATAGTTTGGAAATTTTCAACTTTAAAAGAATTTCCTGTGTTCAACGCAAGAACCTTTCCATTTGGCCACATTATTTTATAATTTCAATGGATTCTTTCATCCAGAGACATTGTTGAGTAGTACATGTTGTATTATATGATACTGTGTGCTAGGGAGCACAAGGTTAGGCGCTGCTCAGAGTCCACACTGTTCTCTAAGCATTTCATCCATATTAACTCACACATCCATATGTGCCTCCAGTGACACAGACCCTGTTATTTTCTTATTTTTCTGGTGAGGAAACTGAGGCACAGAAAATTAAACAACTAGCCCTGGGTCACACAGGGAGGAAGTAGAATATGATCTCAGCATGCAGACTCCACAGCTTTTCCCTTAACTCAGCTATCTTCTCAAAAGGCTACAAATAAAAGTGTCTATGACAAATGCAACTTATGATGTACATAGAAAGAAGCAGAGAAGGTGTGACTGATTCCCAGCTGTTTGATCTGTCTGTCAAAAAAGGTTCAATGATGGAGGACTGTGAATGTTGAACTTAACTGTTAGACAACGGGGACCCATTAGAGAATTAGAGATTTTGGAGAAGGACAATGACCATGGTGATGCTTTAGATGGGAAGCTCATTTGGCAACTCCTGTGAAGAATGGTTTGGTGCAGGAGAATAAAGTGATGAGAATTAGGGTCTTCGGATCAGGGTAGGAGGCCAGCTAGGAGCAGTCTTGCAATTGGCCTAGGTGGGATGTGATTTGTGTTTGATATGATTTTGGGAGACCTGGAGAAGACCTAAAAAGACATACCTTAATAGCTTCCTCTTTTCTCAGCTTTCCTTCTTTACAACAAGCACACTTACTTTTTTCTGATTCCTTTCCCTGTGAGAGTTTTGCAACACAACAAAACAGTCATGTTTTTGCCTTTGATATTTGAGTGCTAATCAGGATACATTCTGCTGTTTGTGATTTGAAAGGTAGCCATTTGGAACAAATGAAAGCATGATCCTCGGTCTATGTTCTTGTTTAGAGTGGACCTTCTGCAGCAGTTTCAATGGCTTTGGTGAGGTCTGATATGTTCTAGATGCTTTAACATAAGCAAAGCCTTTTGAAGGCCTTGCCTGATGCTGATTAGTCTCCAGAAAATGACAAACTGTGACACCAGCTCCCAAGGAATTGCATACCAGGGGAAGATGTATTTTCAGCTCTTTCCATTTCTGCCCTTTATTTGAAAGCATGTCCTTCTTGAGGAAAGCCTTAATGCTTTTATATTCCTCAGTGCTTTACATTTAGTGCTTTACATTTGTATTGTTTGGCATTTTGCTAGTAATTCTAACTAGGGCCTGTTATAATATGTGACTGTTTATTTTCTTTCATGGACCTTAGGCCACCTCTTTTAAAAATGACTTGTCCTGAAAGTATTACGGTAAGTGAAATAAGCCAGACACAGAAGTGCAAACATTGCATAAATCCACTTATATGAAGTACCTAGAATTCTGAATTCTGTCAAATTCATAGAAACAGAAAGTAGAATGGTGGCTGCCAGCGCCTGGGAGGAGAGAGGAAAGGAGAGTTAGTGTTTAAGGGGTACAGAGTTTCAGACTGGAATAATGAAAGAATTCTGGAGATGGATTCTTGCGATAGTTGCACAAAAATGTGAATCTATTTAATGCTACCAAACTGTACTCTTAAAAATGGTTAAAGTGACACATATTATCTTATGTATATTTTATCACAATAAAAAATTGAGTGGTCCTAACTTATCCTACTTTCCCCTTGCAGGGATGATTTGTTGGTGGCTTAGTTTCAGGGCTCTCACATTAATGATTCTACATTGCTTAAAATTCCTTTTATGTTTTTTTCAGTGGGCAAGCTACAAACATTTATTAAACATGAGCCAGACCCTATCACTCCCATCCAGGTAAATTATTGATCCTCTTTGCCCAGAGCCGCATTTTACAAGCCATATTGTTACAGTCTTGCCAATGCACCACAATGTAGCAGTCCCTCATTGTAAGGTGAATTTCACCCAGAGTTCTTTGTCTTATGACCAAGAGAATTAAGGAGCTTGTACACAAAGGGTAAGGTTGGAGCGAAAGTTTAATAAGTGAAAGAAGAAAGCTCTCTACTCTGGAGAGGGGACCTGGAAGAGGGTTGTCATTGCCATTTTTACAGTTGAATGCAAGGCTTTTATAAAAAACCAATGAGGGCTGGGCATCTCATTTGCATAAGGTACAAACTGTGTAGCTCTACTCTGTCCTCCTAGTGCACATGCAGACCCATAGCCTGAGTTGCTCCATTATTCCCTTGTTCCCCTTACTGCGCATGTGTTAAGGGATGGAATTTTCCATTGTGGACATGTCTGAGCAAGTTACCCATGTAGACTTTCTTATCTGTGCAGCTGTGGGCATGTGTTAGGCAAACCCACCTATGAAAGTTCCCTTATCTGTGCATAAAGCTTGATTTTTCAGGCTGTTTTTTTGTTTGAAAAAATTCAACCGAAGACCCCCCGCAACTGCCTGCCTGACTGGTTTCTTCATATCTTCTTTCTCAATATTCTTCTAAAGACCAAATCTACAAGGCATTAAAGATGTCATCAAAGAAGGAGAAAATAATTGCAGGACTCAGTGTAAAGGACTACGTGCTCGCAAACAAGATGTTCTCGATAAGTCCTGCTCTTGCAAACAAAGCAGGATGTTTCTTCTCTGCAAACAGGAAGAACAAAAGTCAGCCGCAAACAGCAGACTCTGGGAACTGGTTAATGTTTAAGCATCTTGAGAAATCAGAAAGTTAGGGAAAGGTCAGAAAAACAACGCATGACATAAAAACAACTTGTGTCATAAAAACAACTCGTGTCTTGTGACGTAGTAAAATTCCACAAGTGTATATAAAATAAAGCAGAGCGTGCTGCTTGGGGTGGCCGCCATGTTTGTCTTGTCCTGTGTTGTCTTGTGTGTTCATTCCTTTGTTTAGGAAACATGCGGACCCCAACAACTCAGAGCTTGAGAAATTGAGAAGTTATATATATTACTCTACCATTGGACTTTTCAGAGACTTTACTGTACTAACGTGCATAAAACATTCTCAAGAAGGGAGCATAGTATGCCCATTTCCCCAAAATTTCTCACCACACAACTGTTAAATAACAAATAATGTCTTGAAACTAGAATTTATTGGAAAATAGTTTAGGGAATAGTGGCCAACAGAATAAAGTCCACTATTCAGTATGACTCCCTCTCTTATGATGACTCCCTCTCTTATGATGACTCCAATTAAACTTTCAGCCATGTATTACATTTTCCTGCACTTGAATAGTATACAGCCAAACTTCTTGATATTTCCTGAGGGAAATTTGCACTCTTGGCATTTCATGTGTTTGTTTAGGCTTGGTCTGATGTGCTCTCCCCTCATTTTGTCCTCCTGAAACACTTCAGCTTGTTCACTTCAAAGTTTTACCTGTTCTTTTAAGTGTAAATGAATTACTCTTCTTTTGTGATCACCATAGCAAACATCTTTTTTGTTGTTGTTGTTTTTAGCATTAATGCATAAATTAGCTAATTACATGAGCAATGATGGCATCCTACCATCTATTCTTGTTAACTGTTCACAAGTCTCTCTTACCTACTAAATATTAAGTTTCAGGAATGTGAGGTAAGGCATTATGTCTTATTTCTCTTTGCATTTTCCAGCCTGTTGTCATTCACATTAAATAGGTGCTCATGTGCATATATTTATAAAGTTGAATTTAATAACTAAGCAGCACCCAAGATGTACAGAGCGCTGAGCCAGGTTTAAATGATTGCATTAAAAATATTAGTCACAGCTTCCATTCTGAGAGACAGAAAACCAACATATGCAGATCTGAAGTAATTTTCAAAAAATTATAAAGTAAAATAGCTGGTACAAATGGTGGAGTAAAAATAGAATACATGAATACTGAGGCAATGAACAATTAAAGAATAATCTAAGTTGGTTAGGTTTAGGGATATTGTTCTAGGTGAGTTTTTTTGTTTGTTTGTTTTTGTTTGTTTGTTTGTTTTTTTGATGGAGTCTTGCTGTTGTCAGCCTGGGCTGGAGTGCTGGAGTGCAATGGTATGATCTTGGCTTACCGCAACCTCTGCCTCCCAGGTTCCAGCAATTCTCCTGCGTCAGCCCCTCGAGTAGCTGAGATTACAGGCACCCACCACCATGCTCAGCTAATTTTTGCATTTTTAGTAGAGACGGGGTTTCACCACGTTGGCCAGGCTGGTCTCAAACTCCTGACCTCAGGTGATCCACCTGCCTTGGCCTCCCAAAGTGCTGGGATTACAGGCATGAGCCACTGCGCCCGTCCTTGAAGTGAGTTTTAAAGGAAGTAGAGAGCCTGGTTTAGTAAAGAGGAACAGAAATGCTGTGTTTTCCTTTGCTATCATTTTGCTTTATATCCTCGTCATCTTTTTCATCATCACTTACCATTCCTATCACCATTTACTATCCAAGATCTGTACATGAACTGTGCTATATGTTAAACTTTACTCATCTACCTCATGTTAGTGGGGCTTCCAGGGTTCAGTAAGATGATGTCTGTAGAAATACAGTAATCCAGCATCTCTTACTTGCTGTGATTTTCTTCGTCGATCCTGGAGATGGTAAAATAACACGGGGAAAATAATGGAGGTGTTTTTATACTCTAGTAAGTCTTAGCACATCAGCCACATAGTTGTGCTCTAAACTATTGTTCGGCAATCATTAGGCTGAACAACAGTTCAATCATTATTGTTGAACAATCATTATTGAACAATCATTATTGTTCAGCAAGAATCATTAGCTTGACCTGAAGCTTAATTCCATGTTGACACCATAGTCTGACGAAAAGATTTACAGGCTTTTTTTTTTTTTTTTTCTACTTTAGTATTATTTGCTTAAATAATTTAGATTTTTAAGACTCCAGCAAAGTTTTCACAAGTCTTGTTTTCTTTTTCTTTTTTTTTTTTTTTTTTTGAGACAGAGTCTCGCTCTGTCACCCAGGCTGGAGTGCAGTGGCCGGATCTCAGCTCACTGCAAGCTCCGCCTCCCGGGTTTACGCCATTCTCCTGCCTCAGCCTCCCGAGTAGCTGGGACTACAGG